>NC_041398.2:98355667-98658167 GCF_900747795.2 Erpetoichthys calabaricus | reverse complement strand
GAGTATTCACTGCACGATATCGTGCTTTGTGCCGTTACTGGTTAATAATAATTTAGTACCCTATTTTAAATAGAATGCTATTGTCAACTCTGACCACGTTCCTCTTACTGTAGAGCTGAAATCATTATGCCCTGCAAGCTCAGCATATTACTGGTAACATAACCCATTTTTGCTAGTGAAGAGGACTTTCTTTATACAGTTTAATTTATTTCAACAAAAATTGGAATATTTTTTAGAGACTAATGCTTCCTCAAAAGTTTTTGCAGGAACATTCTGAGAAACACTAAGATAACTTTTAAGAAGGCAAATAACCTTGTATGTTTCATGTAATAATGGATTGTAGATAAAGGCCATGTCACATTATGTAACATTTCCAGCAATTTCAAGTCATAGCCTTCACTTACATACAGTAATATTAGTGAGTTGGAGGCAGTTGGTGGTGTGCTCCTCTGAATGTGGCACATCCCAGACCTCAGTCCAACTAGTCAATGACTCACTCTGATTAAATCAAACAGGATTTATTTTGTCTTTTGTTGTAGGGGTGGGCTCCTTGTGCATGTGAACCAACACCTAATGAATGCTCATCTGGAAGTACAACCCATATAAGGAATCCAAGTATTTTTGACCTCATAAACAGAACAGTCTGGTGTCTCATGTTTTACATACCATGACAGATTGTATTAATGAAAAAAAGGCAGAATTCACCGTACCTTTTAACACTTCGTACACTGCCGGCTGTGGCAGACAGCATGTTATTGATTATCACAAAAAGGGCAAACACGACTATGCTGGAAGATCGGCTCTTAATTGGTAAATGTGACATTCCCAGTGATTTCAGTTGTTTAAACTTGACATTGGCTGTGATGAGATTAAGAATTGCAATCTGACATACCCAATGGCTAGAAGTGGCATAATGCAACATCAGCTAAAGAAAAGCATCACAACTTATTACACAGACTTCCATAAGACTTTCACATACAGACTCTCCAGGGATCTTACTGTCCTTAGATGTACTAATAGCCTTTGATAGCATTGAATGAGGACATCTATTTACCGCAAACTGCAAATTTGGGTTTGGCCCCATTCTGCATGGTTAAAATTACTTTTATTTTAGTCTAGAAGCTTCACTCAATATTAAATAATATGAACACAGATTATACCAAACAACAATGCAGAACCAGACAGGATGTTCATCATCACCAATGCTTTTTGCAATTACCTTCAAATCATTAGCTTCCTTCGGAAGCAATCGTAGATTAAGGGTTTATTAGGCAAGAACCTGAACAGAAAAAAATCTGTTTATATCGAGATATGGTGATTTATATCTCAGACTCACAGGCATTTATAGCATTAGTGTTAACCCTGCTGGCAGAAGTTCATAAGGTCTTTGGATCTGAAATTGATTTGAAGAAAAAAAATACATACTTTTTATAGTGAATTCTCTAGCTCATCAAATCAGAGTAACATTTTACTGATTGGTATCAGAACAATTTACACATATAGGGATAATCTGTTACAAGTAAGCATAAAAGATCTCTTTAAGCAGTATTGTAGTAATATGATGGAAACCTTAAACAAGATGTTAATAGATGGTCCTTCCTCCACCTGTTTTTATGCAGGAGTATCAATATTATCAAAATGAAAATCCTCCCCAAGCTCCTTTATCTTTTTCAGAGCACTTCTACAAGATACTGGATATCAGTAAATCTTTCTTTATGAACTTAGGCTCAATTATAACATCACTTATCTGGAATCCAAAGTAGCAATACATCTAAAAAGGTAGCATGTCTCTAACTTACATTTATTATACAGGGCTGCAAAAATTTGTACAATAAAATTTTGAAAACTGGCTGAAGTCCACAAAGTTATATCTACTTAATTTTAAATGTAAATTAAATCCTGCTTTAAATCTTCATTGTCAGTTCACCAGGTTTCCACCATTTACTAAAGATATGAAGCTAATGTGGGAGTCATTTTAAGGCAGTGGAGCTCTTACCTATTGCCCCTATACATGATAATCATGTATTTCAGCTTTGTCTGTGTATTGATAATGGATTTGAATCTTTTAAATAATAAGGCTATAAAATACAATCTTACATGTTGTGGCATGCGGCTGGGGGTGGTACCGAGCCGGGACGCCCAGGAGGACCAAAGCCCTCCTCCAGACCACGAGGGGGCGACCGCCCTGGTTGTGTTGGGGACCACGGGTGCAGGGCTTGGAAGCCCAACCCTGTAGGGGCCCGTGGTCACCGCCAGGGGGTGCCCCGATGCCTTGGGAGCCCTGGACCTCAGCACTTCCACCACACCCATGAGTGCTGGGGGGAAGAGGATCGGGGACACCCGGAGTGCTTCCGGGTGCGTAGCCGGCACTTCCGCCACACAGGGGAGTGTTGGTGGAGGAATGTCGGGAAGCACCTGGAGCCCATCCGGGTGTGCATAAAAGGGGCCAACTCCCTCCATTCGATGGCTGGAGTCAGGTGTAAGAGGACAGAGCTCGGAGGAGAGGAGTGGAGGCGGACCAGAGACAGTGGGCCAGGACTTAAGGGGTAATTGGTGCTGCGGCACTGGGTATTGTGCACTTACTTATTGTATATAGTGTAAAATAAACGTGTGTGTGGTGAAAACATCATGTCTACCTGTCTGTGTCCGGACTGTAACCCACAATGTGCACACTTTTTCTTCTAAACATTTATGCAAACTAGATACTTTGTTAAAATCAACCTATCCAGCTTCTCTGGCCATTCACTTATTCTATTCCTGAGACAATACTAGCATCTTCAGGGTACTGTATATATAAAAGTAATTTCAAGGAATTTTACTGATCTTAGGGTGAGCGGCAAGGTGGCACAGTGGTAGAGCTGCTGTCTCACAGTAAGAGTTTGCATGTTCTCCCTGTGTCTGTATGGGTTCCGTACTCCGTATTTCTAAAATTTTTATTTTTATACTGTATTGAGGATTTGTTCTGTGTATTGTATTGTATTGACCCCCTTCTTTTTTGACACCCACTGCACGCCCAACCTACCTGGAAAGGGGTCTCTCTTTGAACTGCCGTTCCCAAGGTTTCTTCCATTTTTTCCCTACTAGGGTTTTTTTGGGATTTTTTTTTCTTGTCTTTTTAGAGAGTCAAGGCTGGGGGGCTGTCAAGAGGCAGGGCCTGTTAAAGCCCATTGCGGCACTTCTTGTGTGATTTTGAGCTATACAAAACATAAATTGTATTGTATTGTTCCATCCAGGTGCTCTTGTTTCCTCCCACAGGTTAGGTGAACTGCCACTACTAAATTGATTCTAGTGTGTGTGTGTGTGTGTGTGTGTGTGTGTGTTCACGCTGCGATGGACTGGTGCCCTGTCCAGGGTTTGTTCCTGCCTCGTGTCCTCTGCTAGCTGGGATAGGCTCCAGCACTCCACATAAACCTGTTCAGGATTAAGCAGGTTAGATTATGATATGACATTACCTTAGTGAACGATAAGAAAGGAATATTAAAATTTCAAAAATGGAATGGAATTCAGCTAACACATGCCAAAGCATACTGGCAAGTTAATATTTTACAGGTAAACTGTGTCTTTAAATAGTTTTATTATACATAGGGATTTACATATTAAATGTGACAGATGACCACTGCCATTACCTGGCTAGGATGCCTGTCACATAAAATATAAAATGACTGTTGGAGCAATATTTATAAAAAAACATGTTGTATTAACACCTTTTTTTTATTAACTCCTTTTTATAAGTGCATTTTTTCAACATTTTTATTAACTAAATTCACATAACCTAATGTAATAAGTTATTTCAAAGAAGACATTTCCCAGAATGAAAACTGATATTATTGATGTGTGTTATATTTTATTTATATGTAGTTCCTTTCCTATGGCATGTAAAATTATTTACTGTATTTATATAATCATCAGCATATATAAATGTGCATTTTTCTACTCATATCACTTGTACGAATACAAAAATGTTTTAGATATATAATTAGCTCATTAGGATTGGTATTATAATCTTCTGATCTGTACATCTTCGCAAATAGAAAATATATTCTTAGTTCTTTCCACTCCCATGCAGATGCTTTAGTAGTTTCCTGTTATGCTTATGAACAGAGTACAATAAATGATAATACAACTTACGCATGATAAGACCAAGTCAGCTTTTAAGCAAGTAAAAATGAATAAGTCCACTCATTTCATTTACAGTTAGATTAACATCAATAAATTTTGGGGAAAAAAGTGTTTTAAGAATCATCAGTTCATAAATTAAATACTTCGTAGTTTCACCTACAAAAACACATCAATCAGACATGCAAGTAAGAATTTCACTGTACTGCATACATGACAGTACCACTGCTATTCATATACTACTTCTTTTACATCAGTAATGTTGGTAATAAATATTTTTTGAAAATGAAACTGGTGAACTAGGATATAACCCAAGGACTTCACTTGGTTGCTCCCCAATTTGGAAAAGACTGATAAGCAGCCATACTGCACAGTCAGTCGGTGAGTATATAGGAGTTAACTCATTCATTTCCCAAAACTGCTTATTCCAATACCGGGTCATGGGGGCCAGAATGTATTTCAAGTGCATGGCAGGAACCAGCACTAGGAAGGGCTCCGGTTCATCACATGTTACATTGACTCACTCACAAACTTACATTCACTCATAAAATAAAAGTTAAATCAAGGGTATATGTGAAAGCGTTTTCCATCTAGTGAAACAAAGTTTGGAATACAGCAAGAAGTGGGATTAAACATAATGCTAATTCTCAAAGTCATAGGTGTTAATGGTGTCTGAAAGAACTAAAAAAGGAAGAGATACTGCATCACTATAATTTTCAGGGTCCATTTCCTTTAATAAATTTAGGAACAAGCACTTAAAGTAGCATTTTTGTGGTTTAAACAAGGAAAATGTGCCTTTCTATATATATTGGATAGATAAGGATGTTATATCACAGAGAGAGATAATTAATTTAAAAATATATTTTGCCTACTTGTGACTATTCATAAAAAATTGTGTTACACTGACATGGAGGCAGATAGTACAGGTTCAGAGTCTGGAAGAGTGAAAACCCTTGTACTTAGTACAAGATTTCAGACATTTTTTTATCAGAATTGCTTGTACAACCAAACCGTTCAGTGGGGGCTCAGTAACCTGAATAACTCAGTGTCTTAGTTATATGCACTTGTCATCTCCCAACACTGTTCTGATTTACCTACTGTGTGAGGATACTACAAAGAGTGCTGTAATACAAACAACACAAAAGCAACAGTTTCATTTATTTCCAATCTTCTTTTACAGTAATCTCAGAATTGCTAATAAACCTGGTAGTTTATGCTGATTATCTCTTTTTCTGCGTGTACAGTAACTGAGTTTCTTTTTACTAATTTTTTTGGGACTGCTGAGTAGGTTACTTTTTAGGAAAATTATAGTTGCTTTCTAGAAAGAGCAAACTTTTCTGTATTTGCTAGATAAATGTTTAACAACAACAACAACATTTACTTATATAGCACATTTTCATACAAATAATGTAGCTCAAAGTGCTTTACATGATGAAGAAAAGAGAAAAAAAGGCAAAGTAAGAATTAAAATAAGACAACACTAATTAACATAGAATAAGAGTAAGGTCCAATGGCCAGGGAGGACAGAAAAAACAAAATAAACTCCAGACGGCTGGAGAAAAAAAATTAAATCTGCAGGAGTTCCAGACCATGAGACCACCCAGCCCACTCTGGGCATTCTACGTATAGGATTAATAATAAATTGGCTTAGGTTAAATATCTATATAACCACTAAACTATTTAGAGTTCTAAATGGAGTAAATCACTGTTAAAGTAATGGCATTTATACCACGAAAACCAATGTTCATGTTGGAGAATAGCTTGCAATTATTAAAAACTCCTTTTCTCATGATCTAGTTCTGGATCCCACCCATGACTCCACCTTTGTGGGCTTGTTCAATTCCCAGTTAGGAATTAAGTTTTCATTGATTACTTTTCATAATCACTGTCCTTTGGTTTGGCTATGTAGGCTATACCAGCTTGGCCCCTATGCAGCATATGGTCACATGTCATCATTTTATTGGCAGGTGTACATTCTAACTTTAATAAAATAACTTACAGTGAAGATTGAGCAGATACAATGGTGTGGTCTGTAGAGAAATAATAGCTGCTGACTTTAAAAATTGACCAACTGGATGGACAGAATAGCAGTTGACTTCCGTATGGGCAGCCATCTGGACAAAAGAGACAATATTTGCAAAGGACAAGAACAAAAGTTCTAAACTAGGCGAACTAAGTCATAATTTATGGCTCAAGCTCCCTGATAAGTCTTGAATCAAGTAAGCCACAAAATCTCATAAATGGCGTTGGGACTCTCTAAAAAATGCAAATTAAAATAAAACCTGAAACTAGATGTTGCCTGATCTAGTGTGGTTCCTGGTCAGAGTACTTTTTAATGTTCAGTCCCTGACAAATAAAGCCTGTCTAATTTATAATCACATTGTAGACAGGGGGATTGACATTATTTGTTTGACTGAGACCTGGAATAAATCCGAGGTATACTCAGTTTTCAACGAGTCCTGCCCTCCTGGGTACACCTACCTTGTAAAGGCCCGCAGCTCTGGACGTGGAGGTGGTCTGGCTGTAATTCATCAGATTGATTTGCAATTATCACTTCTTCCCCTTCCTAAATTCTCAACTTTTGAATGCTTGGCAATAAATTGCAAGCATCCACTTTTTATAACAATACTTCTTATTTACTGACCACAACAACAACACCCTGATTTCATTATGGAAATTAATGAGCTGCTCTCATCTTTCTGTACAACATCATCAAATGTACTGATTTTTGGAGATCTAGAGATTCTTGTGGACACTCCCTCTAATTATTCTACTGCCTAGCTCTTAGAGCCCCTGGACTGCCTAAATCTGAGGCAACTTGTCGAGGTCCCCACTCACAACAAGGACCATACCCTCAATTTAGTCATTACTGATCCAGTCCTCATCTCAGACCTCCAAGTACTTGATCTGGGTGTTTCCGATCACAAAATTGTCTCAATGGATTTACCCACAAATTCACTATACTCTAAACCACAGCGCTGTATCCGCTTCAGGAACCTGAAAAAAATTAATTTGACTGATTTAAATGCTGACATTAAGATCTTCTCCATTGCTCCCCACCTTTCTTCTGTCAATGAATTAGTCGATTACTACAACAATGGACTCCACAACATCCTTGAGACCTATGCCCCAGTTAAATCACGAGTGGTCTCTTTTGTAAAATCTACCCCATGGTTTACAAGTGAGCTTCGTCAAATGAAAACAGCTGGGTGAGCCCTGTTGCAACCAGTTCAACAGTCCACAAATTAGCTTATCGGGAACACCAAAAAAACTACTCCAGGGCACTGACCACTGCCAAATCTCAATACTATTCAAATTTAATCAACAACAGTCCTGGAAATTCCAAACAACTTTTTTCCGTGATAAACCATTTACTTAATCCCACACCTACGCCTGTAATAATTTCACAAAAGAGCAGTGCAATAATTTTATTGAATATTTCACCTCTAAAGTGGACAGCATCCACTCCTCATTGTCTGCCTCCAGCCCTCCATCACTGGATGTTTCTACATCAAAGCCAATGGGATGCCTCTCCCAGTTCCTCTGTACCACAGTTAAAGAAGTTGAGGACATCATACAGAGGATGCAACCTTCAACGTGTTCATTGGACCCTTTTCCTACTCCTCTGGTAAAAGCTAATGTATCAGATATAAGCCCTCTTATTGCTGATATCATTAATCACTCTCTCCAGAGTGGCTTAGTCCCACTGGCCTTGAAAACCGCAAATATTAGACATCATTTAAAAAAAATCCTCTTTGGATCCTGAAGTGATAGCAAACTATTGTCCGATCTCCAACCTTCCATTTTTGTCTAAGGTTTTGGAAAAGGTTGTTTTGGTCCAGCTTCAGGATCACCTCAAAAAATTCAATCTGTTTGAAAAATTTCAGTCTGGTTTCCGAACTTCTCACAGCACAGAGACAGCCCTGATTAGAGTCACCAATGACCTCCTGATGGCTGCTGACCAGGGCTCTCCATCACTCCTTATCCTCCTGGACCTTACAGCTGCATTTGATACGGTAGATCATAATATTCTCCTTCATCATCTTCACTATACAATTGGACTTTCTGGCATTGCTTTCGAGTGGTTCAAGTCCTATCTTACAGACAGGACTGAGTATGTGGCCTTGGGAGATGCTAAATCTCATACCCACACTGTCACCTGTGGAGTCCCACAAGGATCAGTCCTTGAACTGACCCTCTTTAATATCTATATGCTACCCCTGGGTCACATCATCCGCAAGCATGGTGTTTCCTTCCATTGCTATGCCGATGATACGCAGCTCTATGTGAGACTGGATTCGACTTCTCTTACAACTCCTTCAACTTTTTCCTCCTGCTTGGATGAGATTGAGGCCTATATGTCCAAGAACTTCCTCAAGATGAACAGCACCAAAACTGAAGCTCTTTTAATTGGCACCCCCCATCAACTTCATTCCTCTGTAAATTGTATTTCCTTTTCTGACCATACCATTACCCTCTACCTTTCTGTTACAAATCTGGGTGTCAAGTTAGACTCCCATCTATCATTAGATATACATATCCATCACCTTTGTAAAATTGCATTCCTTCATCTCTGAAACATAGCCAAACTCTGTCCCTACCTGTCCCTCTGTGATGCTGAAAAGCTGGTTCATGCCTTTGTCTCATCCAGACTGGACTATTGTAATGCACTCCTCATCGGGATACCCAACAAGAGCCTTCAAAAACTCCAACAAATTCAAAATAGTGCTGCAAGAATCCTGATGAGGGTGCGGAAATATGAACATATCTCACCAATCCTTCGGTCACTTCATTGGCTCCCTATCAATCTCCGTATCGATTACAAACACTGTTTGTTTACTCACCAGTGTATCCATGGAAATGCTCCACAATATCTTAAAGAACTCCTTATACAACCACAATTCCAATGAAGTTGGGACGCTGTGTAAAACGTAAATAAAAACAGAGTACAATGATTTGCAAATCCCTTTCAACCTACAGTAATCCCTCGCTATATCACGCTTCACCTTTCGCAGCTTCACTCCATCGTGGATTTTATATGTAAGTATATTTAAATATATATCGCGGATTTTTTGCTGGTTCGCGGATTTCTGCGGACAATGGGTCTTTTAATTTCTGGTACATGCTTCCTCAGTTGGTTTGCCCAGTTGATTTCATACAAGGGACGCTATTGGCAGATGGCTGAGAAGCTACCCGGCTTACTTTTCTGTCAATCTTGCGCTGACTTTCTCTGATCCTGACGTAGGGGGATTGAGCAGGGGGGTTGTTCGTACACCTAGACGATAAGGACGCTCGTCTAAAAATGCTGAAAGATTATCTTCACGTTGCTGTCTTTTGTGCAGCTGCTTCCTGAAACGACATGCTGCACGGTGCTTCGCATACTTAAAAGCTCGAAGGGCACGTATTGATTTTTGATTGAAAAACAAACTCTGCCTCTCTCTCTCTCTCTCTCTCTCTCCCTGCTCCTGACGGAGGGGGTGTGAGCTGCCGCCTTCAACAGCTTTGTGCCGTGGTGCTTCGCATACTTAAAAGCAAACAGCCCTATTGATTTGTTTGCTTTCCTCTGTCTTTCTGACAGACTCTGCTCCTGACGCGCACTCCTTTGAAGAGGAAAATATGTTTGCATTCTTTTAATTGTGAGACAGAACTGTCATCTCTGTCTTGTCATGGAGCACAGTTTAAACTTTTGAAAAAGAGACAAATGTTTGTTTGCAGTGTTTGAATAACGTTCCTGTCTCTCTACAACCTCCTGTGTTTCTGCGCAAATCTGTGACCCAAGCATGACAATATAAAAATAACCATATAAACATATGGTTTCTACTTCACGGATTTTCTTATTTCGCGGGTGGCTCTGGAACGCAACCCCCGCGATGGAGGAGGGATTACTGTATATTCAATTGAATACACTACAAAAACAAGATATCGAATGTTCAAACTGATAAACTTTATTGTTGTTTTGCAAATCTTCACTCATTTTGAGTTTGATGCCTGCAACACGTTCCAAAAAAAGCTGGGACAGGGGCATGTTTACACATTTTCAATGGGAGACAGGTCTGGACTGCAGGCAGGCCAATCTAGTACCCGCACTCTTTTACTACGAAGCCACACTGTTGTAACACATGTAGAATGTGGCTTCACATTGTCCTGCTGAAATGAGCAGGGACGTCCCTGAAAAAGACGTCGCTTGGATGGCAGCATATGTTGCTCCAAAACCTGTATGTACCTTTCAGCATTAATGGTGCCTTCACAGATGTGCATGTTACCCATTCCATGGGCACTAACACACCCCCATACCATCACAGATGCTGGCTTTTGAACTTTGCGCTGATAACAATTCGGATGGTCCTTTTCCTCTTTGGCCCGGAGGACACGACGTCCATGATTTCCAAAAACAATTTGAAATGTGGACTCGTCAGACCACAGCATAGTTTTCCACTTTGCATCAGTCCATCTCAGATGAGTTCGGGCCCAGAGAAGCCAGCGGCGTTTCTGGGTGTTGTTGATATATGGCTTTCGCTTTGCATGGTAGAGTTTTAACTTGCACTTGTAGATGTAGTGACGAACTGTGTTAACTGACAATGGTTTTCTGAAGTATTCCTGAGCCCATGTGGTAAAATCCTTTACAGAATGATGTCGATTTTTAATGCAGTGCCGCCTGAGGGGTCGAAGGTCACGGCATCCAGTGTTGGTATTCGGTCTTGCCGTTTACGTGCAGAGATTTCTCCAGATTCTCTGAATCTTTTGATGATATTATGGACAGTAGATGATGAAATCCCTAGATTCCTTGCAATTGTACATTGAGAAATGTTGTTCTTAAACTGCTGGACTATTTGCCCACGTAGTTGTTCACAAAGTGGTGAACCTCGCCCCATCCTTGCTTGTGAACGACTGAGCCTTTTGGGGATGCTCCTTTTATACCCAATCACGCCAAACACCTGTTTCCAATTAACCTGTTCCCCTGTGGAATGTTCAAAACAGGTGTTTTTTGAACATTCCTCAACTTTCCCAGTCTTTTGCTGCCCCTGTCCCAGCTTTTTTGGAACGTGTTGCAGGCATCAAATTCAAAATGAGTGAAGATTTGCAAAACAACAATAAAGTCAGTTTGAACATTCGATATCTTGTCTTTGTAGTGTATGCAATTGAATATCGGTTGAAAAGGATTTGCAAATCATTGTATTCTGTTTTTATTTACATTTTACACACATCCCAACTTCATTGGAATTGGGGTTGTATTACAATCCACTACAAGAAACCTCCGTTTTACAAATACCTACCACCTTCGCCCCTTTGTGACCAAACTTCATACAATGGGTGACTGAGCCTTTGCAGCTGCTGCTCTACGGCTCTGGAATGCCCTACCAGAGAGCCTAAGAACACAGCAGATTATGGGCTGTTTAAAAAAACAGCTAAAGACTTTTCTATTTAGGAAAGCTTATTAACAAGAATGCTATAATTATTGTTGTTTTATCTCTGTTTTTATCTTGCCTTGCCTTTGTTTAAACTTTTTATGTTGCACTTTGAGATTTACTGCTAATGTAAAGTGCCCCTATAAATAAAATGCATTATTATTATTATTATTACAAATACTATGCAATTGTTTGTAATATTACAAAGGAATTAACAGTCTGTTGTGAAAACATATGCATGTTCTATGTGATGTACTTCGGTGTTCGAGCTATAAGATGAAACAGCAGCAACCACAGAGCTTCTGTAGATTCAGTCTGATCAAAACATAGCTTGAACAACACTGATCTGTTGGTTTAATGTAAAGGAATAAGTTATATCTAGGCTGTGCTTCTGTGAGGGTCTTAGTTTGAATCGACATTACACTACATTCTCTGGTTCTCTAGTTTGCTCCTACATTGAAGGCATTGTATAATTAGTGATAAAATAAATGAATGTAAGTGTAGTGATATACTAGCACCCATCTTGGGTTTACCTCCACCTTGTACTAGGTGCTGCTGTAACTGGCTCTGATTCCTTGTGACCTTGTAAAGGAATGAGCAGATTCAGAAAATGTAAAGATTGATTTGTACAAAGAGTACTTATCAGACAAATGCATAAATCAATAATAAATGTTATTAATCAGTTAAAATGAAAATAAATATAAGCCTATAATTACATCATATTTACAGCTAGATTAAGCAGAACTCTTTATATACAGTGCTTGTTTCAGATACTCTTGTCTGTTTGTTTTATTTTGCATTTCACACGTTTCCTTTTTCCACTGGGCCTAAATAAATTCAATAAGTGCTAGCAGACTGCTTTCAAGTAACAAATGCAGTAAGTTGCCTATATTATTACTTTTCTTTGCATAATCATGAATTGCAGAGCTCTCTGTCATGGGTAGCTGAAACACGCACAGCACAATACCATGTCATTAGTGTAGTTAAAGCAAAGATCAAATGAACCTTGGACACTCTGCTGCGAGATTGCACCATTGTTGAACAAATGTGCTGTAGTGAAATTTCTTTGGGCGGAGAGAATGAAACCTGTTGAAATTAAACAAAAGATGTTGGTTTGTTCAAATCAGTAAGCTGTTTGGACACTCATCTTGTGCAATCTTTACGATACCCCAAGTCATCATGCACTATGACATGTGCAGATGCATAGATGATATCCAATTTGCAGCAACAGCAGACACCATAACCCATTATTCTTCTCTGATGAAGGCAAGTTGATGTGAGGTTTTGTGTGCGATTTTGATGGTCGACCAGATCAAGCTTCAACGGTTACCCTTGCTCTTACTGCTTTAAACCTTTCTACTATTCATAAACATTTCCTTGACTCATGCTGTTTTCCCATCTGTCCTGACCCAATATCCTTCAGTGAATTTCAGCAGGTCTCACTCCCTCTGCCCAAAGAAATCTCACTATGGCGTGTTGTTCAACAATGGTGCAATCCCACAGACTATATCTATGTTCATTTGACCAGGAGGAACCCAGAGGATGAAGCACACAAATGTCACTAATGCCTTGGGCACCAAAGAAACAGCCCCAAAGAGCCCACCTAATTTCACCTAGTGGGCTACTAAACAGTCTTGCTAGAAGACAGCACTCATATACAAACCCAAAAAAGAATGGCACAATGGTCTGTGAAAGAAGACAAATAGAACATACAGGTGCTAAAAGACGCATAACATCTGCAATTATTGGACTGACGCTTTCATTTTCCTTTTCAGTTCAGTTAGGTAATTTAGGCAATGGCAAGTCCCCAGCACTTTATGATCTCCTCTTTTTTCATTTCTCATAACAATACATATATATTTATTGTGTGGTACTCAAACTTGACTTTTTTGAATTCTTCATCACTTTATTTCAAACTTAACAAAGAGTCAGAAGACACAGGAAACTTTAGAGCTCAGAAAGTAGGTGTAATACAGTCCCATAGCCAAACTCAGCAAAACTAGAGCTTTCTTTGATAAGGTCACCATCACAGACTCTCAGTTCTCCGGAAGCTGGCATCCTGTGCAACCTGGTGAAATTTGAAAGAGGGAAGACTACGAAAAAGAGTCATCTTCTTTGGTATAACAAAAAAAGTGTGCTGGAGGTCTGTAAGTTTGTGCAGTTTTGCTTCCAATCCTGCAACACAGCAAAATTTTTCTAGTGGCTCCTGTCCCATTTAAATAGCGGAACTGCTGGCTTTGGTTATAAGAAGCAGCTTTAATAGAAATTGTGGTACAGAAGCACTGGGCTACCTGATGAGGAAGTGCTCATAATATACTATAAATATATATATACTGTGCAAAAGGTTTAGGCAGGTGTGAAAAAAATGGTGTAAACAAAGAATGCTTTCAGAAATATAAATAATGATTGTTTATTATTATCAATTTACAAAATGCAAAGTGAGCAAACAAAAGAAAAATCTAAATCAAATCAATATTTGGTGTTACTACCTTTTGCCTTCAAACCAGCATCAATTCTTATCGGTACACTTGCACAAAGTCAGGGATTTTGTAGGATTATAGTCAGGTGTTTGATCAACCAATTACACCAAACAGGTGCTAATGATCATCAATATCACACGTAGGTTGAAACACAGTCATTAACTGAAACAGAAACAGCTGTGTAGGAGGCTTAAAACCAGGTGAGGAACAGCCAAACTCTGCTACCAAGCTGAGGTTGTAGAAGACAGTTTCATGTCATGGCAAGATTGAGCACAGCAACAAGACACAAGGTAGTTATACTGCATCAGCAAGGTCTCTCCCAGACAAAGATTTCAAAGCAGACTGGGGTTTCAAGATGTGCTGTTCAAGCTCTTTTGAAGAAGCACAAAGAAACAGGCAACGTTGAGGATCGTAGACGCAGTGGTCAGCCAAAGAAACTTAGTGCAGCAGATGAAAGACACATCAAGCTTATTACCCTTCGAAATCGGAAGATGTCCAGCAGTGCCATCAGCTCAGAACTGGCAGAAACCAGTGGGACCCAGGTACAACCATCTACTGTCCGGAGAAGTCTGGCCAGAAGTGGTCTTCATGGAAGAGTTGCAGCCAAAAAGCCATACCTCCGACGTGGAAACAAGGCCAAGCGACTCAAGTATGCACGAAAACATAGGAACTGGGGTGCAGAAAAATGGCAGCAGGTGCTCTGGACTGATGAGTCAAAATTTGAAATATTTGGCTGTAGCAGAACAACAACAACAACATTTATTTATATAGCACATTTTCATACAAAAAGTAGCTCAAAGTGCTTTACATAATGAAGAGAAGAAAAATAAAAGACAAAATAAGAAATTAAAATAAGACAACATTAGTTAACATAGAAAGGAGTAAGGAGGCAGTTTGTTCATCGAAGGGTTGGAGAGCGGTACAATAATGAGTGTCTGCAGGCAACAGTGAAGCATGGTGGAGGTTCCTTGATTTGATTTAGATTTCACTTTTGTTCATTCAATGCATTTTGTTGATTGATGAAAATAAATGATTAACACTTCCATTTTTGAAAGCATTCTTTGTTTACAGCATTTCTTCACACCTGCCTAAAACTTTTGCACAGTACCGTATATATATACAGTATTATATATATATATATATATATATATATATATATATATATATATATAGTATAGTGGACTGGGGGGGGGGTCGAAACATCACAGAGCCCAAAACCACAGACACAATTACCAGCACACAGCCCTAGGTTCAAATAAATTATTTTATTTTCCAGAAATACATTTTTATAGGTTTTTCCCACAATTCTTCTCCTCCTTCTTAATCTTCTTTTTTTACTGTTTTTGTCTATCTTCTATACTTCTCCCAGGTGAGCTTTGCTATGTGCCATTTCTGACTCTGACTCATTTGGGAAAGGTGGAGCAGCTCCTTTTCAGCCTGGAACCAGGAGTACTTCCAGTACAACCTCATTATCACCAAGAAGCACTTCCAGGTCAGGCAGAACCTCCATATGACAGCTCCCCCTACAGGTACTCAAGTACCGCATCAGGGCTGCCCAATGAGACCAAAGTTCCGATAATGTTCTGCAGGTGCACAAATGGGAGATCCACCAGAGAGATGCTGCCTTGCAATATACAGGAGGAATTCGTATCTCTGGGAGCACATCTCACACTGTCTACTGTCTACCTACTGGCCAGGTAAAGAACCACCATCCATCCCAGCAGTATGCCAACCTGACCGTGCCTTCTCTGATGATTTATATTAATACTGTAATGGACAGACCAGCATCATGGAGCAAGGCTACTTGGGATTTGTGGTCCCAAGCGGAACTAGCAGAAGGTGAGGGTCCCAGATTCCAAACTGAAAGTACTTCTGGGTTGGGCTGAAAAGGAGACCCTTGACTTCACATGGAGAATCCGAGTATGGAGTGGAGTAGGGAAAACTCACCTGGGAGGAATGGAGGTGCAACAGAAGAAAAGAGCTGGGCTGTGTCATATAAAAGAAACAGAATCTATTAAAAATATTTTGTCGAATGAAAGCATGCATTTGATTATGTTTGTATTGTGTGTGGGGTTTGGGGCTTAGTGGTGTCCACCTGGGGTCTCTATATAAATTTATAATGGTGCAGTCAGTCAAGGTTTTTTTTGAGAGAAAAAATAATAATGTAAGTAACATATTTTTATAGTTTTGTGTATTCCTGTTGTCATACCAGGGATATATAAATAGAACAAAAGAGATTAGGGCCCTGCCTTGTTTGTGGATGCCAGGGTAGACTGTCGTTTAAATGGACCATCTGACTAAGGGTGTTAGGCCTGCTTAGGCTACCTAGAGAGAGAAAAAAGAAAAAAATATTTATATATCACATAGCCTCAGGTTTCATGCTATGACCTCTGACTCAGGTCAGTGATTGAGAATAAAAGGGATCTAACCCTGAACATTCAGTGAGCTTAGTGGGGAAGTGAGTGAAGAGAGTGGTTTAATTGGGGAATAATAGACTATTGTGAAATAACAGGCACAAAGAAAGCTTTTACAAGAATAATATTATAAAAGAGTAGCTACTCTCTCTAATTGGGAGACTGGAGATTGAACCTTTAAAAAGTATCCATCTATTGGACCTCTTATTAATTTAAAATAGTGTTAATGTTTGTTGGGCAGTAACACTTTAATGTGATTTATTTACAGATTTCCGACATTGCTATTTTGGTTTAGTAAGCTAACAAGGAAGAGTATTTATATACGATTGCACAAGATTGTTCTCCGGGAAGTATATTTTCAAGCACAGGTAGTGAATTATACAGTGCTGTAAACCCAGAGACCAATGAAACCACTCCTCATCTAATTAGACAAAGTAAAAATATTGAAAACCAGTATCTGAAAAGATGTTATATAAAGCCTGAAAACGCTTTCACAAATCAAGCATTTTCTGCACACTGTTTAGTTATAATATATGAAAAATAATTCATGTATTGTGAAAAGGCATGCAGTTTTGAGATGTGGTTAATGTACTGTTTGGGCCTGGCCTGTTCATGAATGGGAGAAAATCTAGGAAAAGCTTGGGTTGTTTCTGGAAGGGGTGTTGGTGAGGCAAGCAGGGGGTGTTTACCCTGTGGTCTGAATGTGGATCCCTGAATGCCTCAGTGCAGTAATGGGGACACTGTGCTGTAAAAATGGCACCGTCCTTCAGGTGAGATGTAAAACCAAGGTCCTGACTCTCCGTGGTCATAAAAGATCCCTGGGCATCCTTTGTAAAGAGTAGATTGTATCCCGATGTGCAGGTTAAATTGCCCTCCATGGTCTAGTCATTCTGGCTCCCTAATCATCACCTATCATTCACCACTTCACTACTAATGGCTAATGTGTGGTGAGCATACTGGCTACCATTGCATCATCCAGGTGGGTGCTTCACATTGGTGGAGGTTGAAGTGGCTCCCCACTTACTAAAGCGCTTTGAGTAGTGAAACAAATGCTATATAAATGTAAAGAATTATTATTACTGCTGAACATTAATCCAAAAGTTTGCTGGTTCATTTTCCAGTCCCTGACTTACATTTTTGTCTCTGAACAATCACTTAGACTACCTGTACCTAAAATTGTAAAAAAAAATGTGCATACTACATGGGGAGGTGCAATTACTTCACCTAAGCTGTGCACTACAAACTTGTCAGCCAAAGCCAGCTAAGCTTCTCAGACAGCACTGCAAAAAACACAGCATCATCTAATACAGCTTCACAGCTCGCACTCTCAGAAGCCACAAGAAACTACACTGAACAGCACAAACTGAACCGAACAAAAATGTCCCTGGAAATTTATAGAAACTACCAGAAATTAGCTTCTTAATAGTACATGTGAGCTTAAATCCTTTAAAGCACATTGTGGATCTCTCTAATCACTATTTTTGTTTGCCTATGGAGAAGGCTTTCCTTTGCAGAAACATTCCTCCTCATCCAAAACTGTTTTGGATGTCCATCCCAATCAACAGTCAAACCTGAGCCATTACATGAGTCTGAGACTGAGTAAATGGACAAAACTGATTTTTTATCCTTTTGTCCTAGCCTGAGGAAATGTTTCAGTGGAATGAACTGACTTTATGTGATCTACAGATGCATCGCTGTGTTGCTTATGACCATCAAAGTCAACCCACGACTATTAAAAAGATTAAAGGAGAATATGCAGTTTCTTTTTTTTTCGAGTTTCTTTTGAAACTGAAATAAAGACAGAGTATACCAAGCTAATAAACTTTAGTCTGCAGTGCTCAATGCATCACATAACTTGCATTTGATCATAAAACATACCGTGTAAACACATTATTTTCTTGTAAGCCACCTAAAGAAAAGCATCCATCAAATATACATGATATTGTTAAAAACTGCAACACGTGAGGGAGGGATAACTACATGGAAAAGGCGAAGTATTTATGGCAAAACCAAAACAAAATCTTGCCTCAGTGAAGATCTCTAAACAGATCTCCATATCCGACACACCTTCTCTCTTTCTCCAAGTCTTTGTTTTTTGACATGGCCCTGTCTGACTGCCATGGAGCTCTACTCACTTTGTAACTCCACATTCAGAATTCTCCTGGCTATTAAACTTCATCTTACTGTCACATTCAGAACAAGCTGCAGACTGGCATCTGTGATCTACATGGTCCTTTAAGACTGTAAGACACAAGTTACTTTTTGCAGATCCCTGTGTCTCTGACTCCATGGGCTTTACTCATTCTTAAAATGGTAAATATTTACAAGGCAAATTCCAATTCATCTATCCTCTCAAAATGTCATAGGCCTTCTGTCTCAACTGTAAACACAAGAAGGCACCTCTCTCTCTTCATCTGTACCTGTCACTTTTGCTGTCTTTCTTTGTCACCTTCAGATTCATCCAGAAAATTATTCCTAGTGGACCTGGTCTTCATACACTGGACAGCAGAAGTGTTAGTGGTTTCTTTGTGTTTGTCAATTTTTGGGACTGAAGCCTCAACTGCACCAACTTCATGCCACCTTTGACCCTAACAATCTCTTTATAACACCTGGTTGCAAAACAAATCTATCATTTCCACAAGAAGCCATTATTGCTAAGGATTGTACTGCACCACTCTTTATAAAAAATTAGAAATAGTACATAACATGCTTTTTTACATCATCTAAAAATGAAATCGAAAAATGTGAAAAAAAATATAAGGAAAGACACAGAAAAATTCACTAAGCCTTTCATATACAGTATATTTAATTTATATCTATATTCTGTATTTAGGATGTCAGTGTTTATCTCCGAAAATATATTTGCAGGAAACAGTGTAGAAACTGAAATATTTTACAAGTTTAAAAGATAAACAGTATTTATGTCTTATTTCAACTTAAGATTAAGGAGTGATAGTTTGATTTTAACATGTCAAGATATGTCCTCTTGTTTCCTGTTTTACTTTTAGCTGATCATGAATTTGATCTGATCATACTTGTAGTGCACATGTGAAACTGACTTAAAGTATTTCATTTCTAAATGAACTGACTAAATATATCTTTCTTATTATATATACATGCACTCTATTATGATCAAACTACCTAATTAAGGCACAAAATACATATGAAGACCACACTGTATGGCTTTCCTCTGCCAAATGTGCATATCGTATTTCTGACCACAGGCTTTATTTCAAAGGGCCCAGTATGACTATTAGGTCCTATATCCCATTCTGAGGTTCACATTATGCACATTAGAGAACACTGCTACCTTGTCATCACCCGCATTATTCCTCCTTTGTTTTACTTACTATAAACAAACAAACAAACAAGCACACAAAATATTTTCCATCAAGATCTCAAAATATTTTTATGGAAATGTATGAGACAGGCTCTTCTTTCCATAGCAAAATCCCCCCCTGATATGGACAAGTACTCCAACTTCTAATGAAGTATGGCTTTAGTTAGTCCAGTGAGTTTGTCTATTTCTATCCAGCATCACTATATCTTTCTGATGGTAAGAAGCCATGTTTTGACATTGAACATACTTTCTGTGATAAAGGGACTGATCATCTCTTATGAAAGAGAAGACATGGGACTATAGTGTTTGCATCGCTACCATAGAATTGCTACTTTCAAAACGTGGTTAGCGCACTACTAGAAGATACCATATGTGAGTAAAATCTGGGTGTTTATTTTGAAAGAATCCTCTTTAGAATAGCTGTCAGAAATGTGTGATATGGAGTGAAAAAAGTTACACAGCACAATTGTAGACTAAACTGTGTTTAAAATGTACTGTGAAATTAGAGGTCTGTAACTTTTTATTAGGTGGAGTGCACAGGGCATTTAGTTTTGTTGTGATCCTCAGTTTTCAGATATTCTTGTTTATTTCAGACAGCACATTTGTTTTTCTTTACTACTTTTGAAAGATAAACTCAAAGACTACACTACCATTTTTACCTCTCTTGACATTTCAATACTATTTGATTTAAGATCATCCTTAAAGCTTGAGAATGCGGTATCAAATTTTCGAGCCAGACTCAATTTTAGCTTTGAGCAGAAGTGCAATACTGTTCACACATTTTAATTTTGGCAATTAGCACTGTTGTCATCATATTTAGTTATTTTTGGTTTTGGAGAAAGAAAAATGGATTTGGACATTCTGAATAGCAGGCCGTGTTTTTTCTCCTATGCTTGTGTTGGTTTAAATATTCTAAAATGGTAAAACTTAAATTAAAATGTCTCTAGTCTTAAATATGATACTGATGTTGTTCTTACCAAAATTATGAAGCAATTCAATATGAAGACTAAGCATACATGCAGTAGATGATCTTTCAGGTTTTATCAACACTCCTATTTAGTAGTAAATTTCATTGATCTAATTTTTTTAGGAAGTTTATGAGCTAACATCTTAGATCATGCTGTATTCAACAATCTGATGTAAAGGCAGAGAATAACAAGGGAAATAATGTGGTTAAACGTACCATTCTATTAATTAAAACTCTTTCCCAGGTATGCCCAATTGACATAGTCTCCGTATAAATTATTATTATACTGAAAAGGAAATTAGCTTAGGATACCTAATGAAGAAAAACTTCATGCACATCCTGGATATTGCATTTATTTACTAGTATTTATTTACCAGTTAACTGTGAGTTATTGGTGTTGATTGTGATTAATATATCTTAACTCTCTTTGATATGCTGCATTATTTGTGTATATAACTTTTTTTTGTGTATATATTTTTTTCACCCCATATCTGTATTTGTTTGATTTTTCTGTTACAATACAATAAAATTAACTAAACAGCTATGTGTATTTCTTACAGTATATGTAAGTTTATGTAGTGATAACTTGGAAATTTCACTGTCTAAGACATAAGAAGTTAAGGCTTTTAGAAATCAACGAATTACATTTTCCTTTTCTCTAAGGATAGGAACATCCTATGCTGTTAGCTTTTTGATGCAAGAGTAAATTAAGACAACTAACAAAAAGTGCTTACATTCTGTTACAGGGGATCTCAACATTTGAGTTATTTGGCAACAACTACCTTGGGACAAAGAGAGTCAGGTGAGGTACTTACAGTATATTTTAAAGTAGAGACTCTGCATAGCTACCGTACCTCCTTTTTGTGTCACCAGATTCTGACTTTAAATGGTAATCTCTTAAAACACAGTGGGTAAGACTAATATAGACAGACCAGTATACTGTATGTGTAGTTAGCCAAAAGGGCTTAATTTTTCCTAACGATAAAAAAAATGTTTAGAAAATCAAAAAAACGTAATGGTAAGTAGCAGACAGACAACTCAGAGAAGAGTAAAGGTAAATTATAATCAGTTTATTTGCAATCCCTGGTCCATCCCATTAGTGTATGTTGTTATATACAGTATCCCTTACTGAGGAGCAGTTATGAGGTGGGGCAAAGCAAATAAAAAGAGGTGGGGGCTCTGATGGTGGTATCCCTTAAGCATTCTGGCAGTTGTACTGCAACCAGACAACCCTGGAGAGAAATGCATGTGCACACCAAAACATTTTAGTGCTGGCTTTTGAAATGCAGGACTTTAGCATGACATCAGGCGAATGGTCATAGACAAGACAATGGAGCAATACGGTACCCAAATTCATTATACAGAGATTATACAGTTTATTAGTAATCATAATCTCTCTGAACCACAGAGAATATCCCTGTCATCAGTAGTAAATCATAGTTATTCAATAATTAAATACTTTTCATCTTCTTATACAGTACAGTAATCCCTCCTCCATCGCGGGGGTTGCGTTCCAGAGCTACCCGCGAAATAAGAAAATCCGCGAAGTAGAAACCATATGTTTATATGGTTATTTTTATATTGTCATGCTTGGGTCACAGATTTGCGCAGAAACACAGGAGGTTGTAGAGAGACAGGAACGTTATTCAAACACTGCAAACAAACATTTGTCTCTTTTTCAAAAGTTTAAACTGTGCTCCATAACAAGACAGAGATGACAGTTCTGTCTCACAATTAAAAGAATGCAAACATATCTTCCTCTTCAAAGGAAACAGAGAGGAATGCAAACAAATCAATAGGGCTGTTTGTTTTTAAGTATGCGAAGCACCGCCGGTACAAAGCTGTTGAAGGCGGCAGCTCACACCCCCTCCGTCAGGAGCAGAGAGAGAGAGAGAGAGAGATAGAGAGAGAGAGACAGAGAAAAACAAAGTCAAAAATCAATACGTGCCCTTTGAGCTTTTAAGTATGCGAAGCACCGTGCAGCATACTTAAAAGCTGCACACAGAAGGTAGCAACGTGAAGATAATCTTTCAGCATTTTTAGACGCGCGTCCGTATCGTCTAGGTGTGCGAACAGCCCCCCTGCTCACACCCCCTACGTCAGCGCAAGAGAGAGAGAAAGAAAAGTAAGCTGGGTAGCTTCTCAGCCATCTGCCAATAGCGTCCCTTGTATGAAATCAACTGGGCAAACCAACTGAGGAAGCATGTACCAGAAATGAAAAGACCCATTGTCCTCAGAAATCCGCGAACCAGCAAAAAATCCGCGATATATATTTAAATATGCTTACATATAAAATCCGCGATAGAGTGAAGCCGCGAAAGGCGAAGCACGATATAGCGAGGGATCACTGTAGATTACGCTACCATGGCTAAGCAGTATTTGCAGCACTTAAAACTTTATTAGTTGGCCGGGACATTTTGATATTCTTCAATGATATATTGGGGCATACAGCCTTAAATACGGATTTTCTCTGTCACCAAGATGTCTAGTCACCCTAGTAAATTATAGTGTCAGTGTAATAGTCACACCATAGGGTACTTCAGTCACATCTAGATAACCTTTTGTTTTGCTTTGTTGCATTGCATACATTTACGGTTAGGAAAGTCACTTAATTTACCTGTTAGGACTTAAAGCTTCTGGACAATTAAGATGCTGATGCAGTGGTTCTCTTTTGCTAAAGTCAAGCCACTGGGAACACTTCATAAAGCAGAAATAACTTGCTGAAGCAGAGGTTTCCGCATGTGCCCAATTTGACTTGCAGATGCAGGATTGCCCACCCAGCTGCACAAGCAGCTCTTGGCAGTGCTTGTTTTTTACCTTTGCAAGCAGTCTGCTGGTGTTTTATAAACTTGTATTGGGGATCTGTTTGCTGTCAGTAGTTCCTATCAAAGGTGAAAAATGAGGAAAATATGCAAAATATACAAGTTGGTGTAACTGCTGTCAAGGTGAAATTGAAAAAATAAAGTATTTCATAGTTGAGGTTGAACGGAACATTTCTCTGCTTTATAATACACAAGTTTATAAATTTGCCCATGTTTTTCAATGGGAGATTTTAAAATTTTAAAACTGTGGACAGCACAATCTGTTTTCGATATATCTCAATGAAAATTGAACTGTCCCAACAAATTTTTTGAAGAATACATATATCACTGGGGTTTCAGTTGTTCATACGGATAGACGGACATGAGCTATCACAATAGGTGCTTTGCTGAAAATTGCTGAAATCACTTGCTCAATTACAGAAAAAGCACCAGAAATATACACTAGGGATAAAGCCACTTGGCAGACTATTTAACCACATTTGTAGGCACACAATCTAGCAGCAAAGTTGATAAATACACCTTTCTCCTGTGTTATTAACCAATTCCAGTAAATTTTGGGTCCACCATTCGTATTTGTAAAGGATTTCTGCTCAAAGTAAATTATACTTAACCCGCTTATTTTCATTCTTTCAGCTTTTTTCATTACATGGTTTTAAGAAGCAGAAATCTATTGAGCCAGCATTGGACATAAGGAAAGAATCAATGCACAATGGGACAGCCTTCTTTTTTAGGGCACAGATGCACAACTACATTGCTATTTCACCAGTTAAACAACCATCTTTGGGATGTAGGAGAAAATGGAAATGTTCAACAAAAAAACAATGTCACCTCTTTTTTAATCGTGTGTTTGTTTGGTTAAAATACTGAATATCTAAAAGTTGTGTAATTGGCTTGAATATACAGTACATCTTGACAGTAGTGATAATGACTTTAATGTTGACATTGAAATTACCATTTAAAAATAAGGAGGCAGACAGAGGTAGATGATAAATTATTTGCTACTTGAAAGAAGAAGAAGAAAAAATTACCCTAATATTTCAAGCATAAAATAAAATTAAAATATAGAAGAACTGGAAATATCTGTCTTTGATGAAATAAACAAAAATGTAAATTTCTGCAACTTTCAAAAAGAGTTAAGTAAGTCCCTGAATGCATCTCAATGATACTCCATGAGTAACCAGTTCGGATTGTATTCTTCCTATATTTAACTCCCTATCCTGTTTTTAACAAATTACCTAATATTCTATCTAATACAGTATCTGTGGTGCTGTCATTTTTTCTGATCATTTAAAACTTTATAATAATATCTCTTTTTATGTTGTATTGCCCCATAAATATTGGGGATATTGAAAATCAGGTGTTTACTTTTGCAAAGAAAGAGTTGTAAATGCATATTGTTAAAATTTTACTTTTCATTTCAACACCTGTCTTTTCAGTCTTTAGGTCCAAAGCAGCATAAAGACTAGAGAACTGTCAATGAAAGAGCAGGAAGCCATCTACTCAACCAGAACCACAGCAGAGATAATGAGAAAAGAAACATCACCAATTTATAAAATCTTGTAATAGAAAGAAACCAAAGCTGTACTTAGCAATCAGGCAAAACAATTCCATCAGATGAAAATAAGAAGTTGTGATATGAGAAAAACATGAGCTAAGAAGACAGACTGATTAACAAATTTAGCTGAAATTGCCAACAACCTGTACAGTACAGGTGAGATTATAAATGCAAAACAGAAAGATGCAAATCTCCCATCAGAACTAAAACAATGTAGCTCAGTTTACAGTATGCTAAAAAGAAAGCACTGTAGCAATAAAAGTTTAAGAACAATCTGTTACAGAAGAGACAAAGATTCAATTTTACCAAATTGATATCTGGACATAAATGAAGAAAAAATATGCAGAATCTAGTTCTTCTATACAATACAGTGAAGGAATTGTCATGGAGTGGACAATATTACTTATAACTAATCAAAACAATAAAATTACAAGTATACCACATTATCTTTCCTGCCTTTATACAAAAATTCAACTGCAGAGGCCAGAAATGCAATATGTGAAATAACCCAAAACACATTGCCAACACAACCAAGAACCTGATATGGGTGAGAAAGTTTAAATTCTTAGTGAGTCTATAGGGAATCTAATGATTGGAATTACAACCAAGAGTGCAATTCCCTTTCTGAAAAGGAGACCGAAGGAGAAATTGCCTATGAAACAGCAACTGAATACACCTGAAACAGAGGCTCAACAGAATTTGCAATGAGTCTGGTGACACCATTGAGCAGGTAAGAAGGAATGTTCATGTTGCTTTAATTTTATTTCATTTGATCCAGTACTCATGATCACTTGAAAGATTGGGATGGGCTAGAAAAACTACTATTCTAAAACATTGAGGCGGACAATTGCACAGAAACACTAAAAATACAATGTAAAATTCTTCACTTTTGGCCTTAAATGTTTTTAACCATAAATCTAGAGTGTTTATGCATACATCAACAATTAAATTGCTTTTGCAAAGACATAGCATATTTGAGAGTTTTGAAACAAGGATGCTGGCCCATGATACATGCTAAACTATATGCAATATGATAAGCAGCATTTTAAAGCGCAAATTAAATGATATTAGAAATAATATAGTACAACCCCCCAAAGTTAATCTGTTTGAATCCCAGCACTCCCTTAAATTATGTCACTTGAACAGATCTACCTGAACTACGTAGAATAATTTCTCAGCTGAAACCCTCCACCTGAGCCATTGAACCAATATCAACAGGCTTTTTTTCTCTGATGTCATTATTAATAATAATTCTTTGCATTTATATAGCACTTTTCTCACTACTCAAAGCACGTTAAGGGCCTTGCTTAACGGCCCAACAGAGCAGAGTCCCTTTTGGCATTTACAGGATTCGAACCAGCAACCTTCCTATTGCCAGTTCAGATCCCTAGCCTCAGAGCCACCACATTGATAGTGTACATCATTAGATATGGAGGTATTCCCTTACTGTCTTAAGATGCAGCTGTTAAACCCCTGCTCAAGAAAATAATCTCAACTCCTGTGTCTTTGATAACTTTAGAGCACTTTCTAACCTGCCTTTCTTAAGTCAAATTTCTTTAAAAGGCAGTAATTAAGCAGCCAAATGATTACTTCAGTCAGGTTGTATAACACATTACTGTACAGAAATTGCACTGGTTAAAGCAGTAACTGATTTGTGAAGCAATGCAGATAGAGGCCGTATATATCTGGTCTTGTTCTCTTAGACTTGAATGCAGCATTTGACATAGATCACAGTATTCTTATAAATTGCTTTAGACAGTGGGTGAGTCTCTCCAGTAGAGTCTTAAATTGTTTTTTACCATTATTTAACAGATAGAAAATTCTTTGTTAGTTCTGCTGATTGTATTTCGGAAACCCATCATATTTTATATGGTGTACCACAAGGATCTATTCTGGGCCTGCTGCTTTTTTCAGTCTACATGCTTCAATTAGGCCAGATTATCTCAAAGCACAAAGTAAGCTACCACAGCTATGCAAATGACACATAGCTTTATTTATCAATAGCACCCGATGACTCTGATCTTCATGGCTCTCTGACCCAATGTCTGACCTAAACTTTAAATCACATATGAATGAGATTACTAGGTCTGCATTTTTCAACTTAAGGAATATAGCTAAAGTTAGACCTCTTATGACTGTAATGCACTCCTAATAGGACTACCTAATAAAGAAATCAATTGGTTGCAATTAGTGCAGAATGCAGCAGCAAGAATAATAACTAGGAAAAGAAAATCTGAGCACATCCCACCAGTTTTAGTGCTGTTACACTGGTTACCTGTGTCATTCAGCATTGACTTTAAAATACTACTAAGAGCATTTAAAGCCTTAAATAATCTTTCCCTAAATTTTGGGATGGCTATCCCCCTAAACTCCAAGTCCTGGAAGGCCGCAGTGGCAACGGGTTTTCATTCCAGCCAGTGTCCTAATTAGAACTCAGTCCTTGCTGATAATGAAAGTTGGTGTTTAACTCTGTGCCTTGTTAGTGCCTTTATTCATCAAAGACAAATTTTACTTACTTTGTAGATCAGAGGTCCTCAATTACAGTCCTTGAGGTCTGCTATGGCTGCAGGTTTTCACTTTAACCAATTTCTTAATTAGAACCCTTTTATTTAGTACTAAAGCAAAACGTTTTATTCGGCTTAATTTTAGTTCTTTTGCCTGTTACCATTCAGAACCCTTAATTGTCTATTTTAGATTTTAGCAGCTGCATTTAAGTTTTAATTGTTGCCTGTTTTCTTAATCAGACATTAGTTAATGATGAGATGCAGATAACCAATAAACCAGCAGTTCTCCAGGTAATGTGCTTACCATGACGTATTTATGACAAAAAAATGTTTAGAAATGAATGAGAATGAATTGAAAGGACCATTAAGTTTAAATCTATTGTGGTTCACAAAACACATGGATAATGTTCTCAAAGAAGGAAAACTCTACAGTGCAATTAAAATTGCTCTTGGTTGAATGCAAGCATTAACAAGCTAAATAGTTCAATACCATGTTTCATTATCAGAATGGACTGCTTTCTAATTAGGAAACCAGTAGGAATAAAAACCTGCAGCCACTGCGGCCCTCCAGGACCGTAATTGAGGACCCCTGCCTTAGATCTTCGAATGGAGGTCTGCTTATAATTCCAAGAGCAAAACTTAAAAAAAGTTTTTTGCTGTTATGCACACAAAATCTGGAATACTTTACCGATAGAAATTCGCCAAGATAGTACTTTGGATCATTTTTAAAAACTGCTAAAAACAGTTATATATAGTCAAATTCTTCAGGAATCCACAATCTTTACTAATCTCCACTATTCTCTGCTGTCTTTTCCGGTTCTTCTGTAGTGGCAATCTGTACTATCACCACCTGATCAAGGCATCATACCTGCATCATTGTCCCCTGATTTGATGGAATGACATAGCGGGTGTCCCAACTGGTCCACAAGACCAACAGCATCAAATACTATTATGTGAAGCCTGAAAACCAAGTGGACTGATTTGGGAACATTAATCTTAGGTAGAATGCCCACTCGGGGCTGGGTAGTATTTCTGGCCTTGGAACTCCTGCTGAATTTATTTTTTTAATGTTTACGTATTATTTACAATATTTATATACTTTAATATTATTGCCTAATCTTATTTGTTTTTCATTTAATATAACTTTCTTTTTGTCATCTTGTAAAGCAATTTAAGCTACATTGTTTGCATGAAAATGTGCTATATAAATAAATGTTGTTGTTGTTGTTGTTGGCTTAACAATAGAATTACCAGAGTCAACGAAAAAACTCATAAATCTGGCCCATCTTAAATCCCTTCACACCTTTCTGTCAGCGTCTTTTGTCTTCTATATGTGTCGATAAGCCTAAACAGCAAGCAGCCTGCTATACCATCCCCCACTGCCTCAGAATGGGCAAAAAGTTCTCCCAGTTCCTGCCTTGATTGATTATCTGGGAGTGAGCAACCCAGAATTGTAAGGGGAAATAATCTGATGTGTGTTCTGTGTCTATAGTAATATATGTAAACACAGCGTTAAAACAGAAACATTTTTTATGTTTTAGTAATAAATGACAAAATGTAGGCATGAACTGTATAACGTGTGAAGGCTGATGGCCAAATATCAAATAAACACTTTCACAAAAGGTGCAAGTACAATATGACAGCTTCCATGGTGCTGTGGTTAGAAGTGCTGACTTATAATCTAGCGGTTCTGAGTTCGAAACCAGCTCCCCTGCAAATTTACCATTTTGAGTAGTGAGCTACTCTTATTGTTAATATTATACAATAAAAACATACATTTGACTTGTGTCTGTAACAGCCGCAGTGAATTTATAGTACTTGTAAAAGTTGCCGTTTTCTTATCACTTTTATTCTCTCAGTCATGATCACGATACAACACCCACCCCCTGCCCCAGATCTGACGCAGTTATTTTTTATCTGAAACTGGGAATAACTGTAGATGTGAGTGGTGTTTTGAGACAATGGAACTGGAAATTCTCTGATCTGGACGGATAAAGGCTGACACACAAACGCTGGTGAATCTGCCTTCTTTGTATGTCATCATCACTTGAATTTTTTTAATTCAGTTTTATGAAGTGTTCCTGCTCATGCTGAATTAGTATGCACCTTATGGTCCATAATGTCAAAGCCACACTGACAAAAAACAGAGACATAGGCATATATGATATTTGGAGTAACTCATTTTATGACCTGTATAGTACATTTCTGAAAACATTGTGGCACTGATACAACATTATTTATATTCATTCATTCTTGTGCTTGTAATCAGTGGCCACATTTTTTTTTTCGATCTTGCCAGTCTCCACTTTTGGGTGCATGGCGTGTTTCTTTTGTACTCCAGGACATGCAGAGGAAAGAATAGTACAGAGAGGTCTACTCTGTGCTATATGCAATCATCAGATTCAAATGTTAACAGTTCCCACACACCCAAGGACCATCCTTTCTACGTTTACGACATGTGTACATGTTGCAATGTACACACTTCTCTCTGTGCTGTGGTTACTATTACATTGAAGGGGCGCCTGACATTGACTGAGTAAGCAGGAACACTCAATAAAACTAAATTAAAAAAAAACAAGTGACTGTGAGATACGAAGAAGGCAGAATCACCAGCGTTTGTGTGTCAGCTTTTATCTCTCCAGATCAGAGAATGTCCAGTTCCATTGTCTCAAAACACCACTCACATCTACAATTATGCCCAGTTACAGATAAAAAGTAACTGTGTCAGATCTGGGGCAGGGGGTGGCTGTTGTATCGTGATCGTGACTGAGAGAATAAAAGTGAAAATAAACGGCAACTTTTACAAGTACTATAAATTTACAGCGGCTGTTACAGACACAAATCAAATGTTTTTATTTTATAATATTAACAATAAGAGCAGCTCACTACTCAAAAAGGTAAATTTGCCAGGGAGCTGATTTCGAACTCACAACCTCTGGATTATAAGTCAGCAGTTTTAACCACAGCACCATGGAAGCTGCCATATTGTACTTGCACCTTTTGTGAAAGTGTTTATTTGATATTTGGCCATCAGCCTTCACACATTATACAGTTCATGTCTACATTTTGTTATTTATTACTAAAACATGAAAAATGTTTCTGTTTTAATGATGTGTTTTAGACACAAAACACACATCAAATTATTTCCCCTTACAATTCTGGGTAGCTCACTCCCAGATAATCAATCAAGGCAGGAACTGGGAGAACTTCTTGCCCATTCTGAGGCGGTGTGTGTGTGTGGGGTTGAGTGGTTTAGCAGGCTGCTTGCTGCTTGGGCTTATCAATACATTTAGAAGACAAAAGACGCTAACGGAGAGGTGCGAATGGATTTAAGGTGGGCCAGATTTAAGAGTTTTTTCGTAGGCTCTGGTAATTCTAGTGTTAAATGGGTGATACGGCTATTGCAGATTCGCTGGCGAGGGATCTCTTTTCTAAATAGTTCATCCTAGCTCATTCACCATATGCTTGATTGAGTTGAAATATGAAGACCAGGGAAGCCACTGCATTAAACTGAGTTCCCTAACCTGCTCTTGGAGCCATACCAGGACTTCCTTAAGACATGGAGGATTCTCCTGCTTAATAAGATGGGCACTTTACTGCCATGAAGGAATTCATGTCACTGGCAATATTATTCTGATGTATAGCAATACTGATAATTCTCTGTTCATATTGTAAAGTTGTCCAGACTGGCAAGAGTTTGTTTGTGTAATGGTACTGTCTAGGCAGCAAAGGAAAGAAGGTTATCTGGAGATAAACAGACAGAAAAGATGGTGACTCACACTGGCATAGACACAGTGAGTGATAGACCCTGTGATACATACACAGTAGAAAGGAAAGAGTGTAGTCTCTAAGGAAGAGACTGAGAAGATTTGCTCAGACTGAGGGAGAGGGAAGGACGTCTGGCAAGAGTTCAGCATAATTTAAGATGGCAGTAAATGAAAAATGGTGGGATGCCCCTCCTAAGGAGAAAGCACAGGCAGCATGCAAGTTGCCCAAGAGACTGGGGCTCAGAATTCTTAGGTACAGTATATCCCACTACAGGGAGCACTTGCATTGTGTCCCATTTGTAGGGAAAATAGGGACATCTCTAACTGTGGAAGTTATCTTGGAGCTTGATTAGAAGATAAAAAGTGATGAACTTAAAAATCACCTCAGTCCAGCAGAACAATATAGTCTTTATCGCCTTCATAATACAATGTTGTAGTAGTTAGCACTGCTGCTTCAAATAGGACTAGGCTCATATCCCAGTCAAGTCAATGTTTGTCTGGATTCTGCATCCTTAAATTATTAAATTAGTTGTTGAGTTTAAATTGGCCCTGAATGAGTGATTGCATGTGTTTATGTGCCGTGTTATTTATTGTTTTCTGTCCAGTGTTGGTTCAAGCATAGTACATGCTCTGAATTTCATTATGTGTGTTGAAAATACATGAATATACAGACAGTATTGTTTTTATTCTTGAAAGGCCCCGTCTACAAAATTCTTCTCAAAGAACATTCTTTCTAGTGGCATTCATACTGCAAATAATAAAAGTACATCTTGTAAAAAACAATTTAGTCTACAACTTTAGGTGAATCTCTACATTTCAGCTGTCCATAAGAATTGAATAAAAGACATTCTATCTCCTTTCAGTAGACCTTTGTTGACAAACACATGAGATACTTTTACAGATAACTTAATCTATTACAGGGTCACAGATCAAAAAGCATCAAACACTATCTATTTAAACTGAAAGAAGAAAAGGAAACCAAAGCCAACAATGAGACAAGAGAAGAGCCTTAAGCTATTTACTTAGCAAACATCTGAGAATCTTTTTTTTCTGGTTCTAACTAAAACGTCTGATATAGCTAATCAGACTAATATCAAAAAGGAGACATGCATCATTTATTACCTTTATATAGGTACAGTAAATAAGCAAGCAAAATGACCTTTTAAAGTCATAATTTCAAATGAGAAGCCAATTAAAGTCTCTCTGTGGAATAATTAACTAATAAAATTAAATTTAAGTAGCTTTTTAAAAATGTACTAATTTTGATCTGCACTGAAGACATCTGCCTCTTTTTCTCAAAGGGAATGTGGCGACGGCAGTATTTCTGAAAAAGCAAGACCTTTACAAAGGCACACTTGTAAAATGTTTTATAATTTAGGAGTTTTATACTGATTATTAATTAATAACTTTGAAAAAAGTCAACTACAGAAGTTCATGAATATGTCTAGGGTGCAAATTTCATTTATTTATTCTATGTGTCTAAGATCAGATGATCCTTAGATACAAATATACACCTTTGTCAATAATTCTGGAAAGATAACCTGTGACACTCCATTCCTCCAAAGTTATTCAGGCAAACATATACATTTTACAACCCCTTATTCCAATTCTAGGTCTTGGGGGACTGTTAGGGATGAAATAACCCCGAACTGTGAACTTGTCCATCACAGAGCCTATTCAAATATGCAAACTCACAAAGAGCCAGTTTTGAGCCACCAGATAACCCATGTGTTTGGGGATGTGGAAGACTGAAGTACCAGAGTACTTAGAGAGATACCCACACAGATACAGAGAGAACATGCAAACTCCACCTAGGGAACAACCCATTGACCTTTATGGCAGGAGCATGAAACATTACACCAATATGTTTCTCTAAAACTATTCAATACATTGCAAAACAAAGATGTACCCAGTTAAAAATAAGCAAGATTAACTTGTTAAAGTATAGCACAGCAAGGTATAGTGTTCAAAACCTGGCTCAATTTGTGTGGAGTTTATGTGTTCACCTTATGTCCCTATGATTTTTAATAATAATAATAATAATAATTCATTACATTTATATAGCGCTTTTACCCCGGTATTCTGGGTTTCCTGGCACATTCCAAAACTGTGCAGATCTGTTTGTTGAGGATTCTAAATGTGCCCTGCATGAGTGAGTGCATTCTGCATCTAATTGCATTAAATCCCTTTGCAAATGCTCCCTTGGGTACTTTGATATACCTAAACCATTGCTAGATTAAAGCAGGTCAGAGAATGTATGGTTTTAGATATAGCATATAAAACTTGATATTGAACTTGAAAAGGGTGGTACTTGACTATCAAGAAAGTGAGTCATTCACATTAAACTGTAGTCGAAGAGGTGAACCTCCCATGTGCTGCTCTGTTGAGCTTGTGTAGCTCTGTGGCTTATCACCTAATTTGTATTGTTTAGACACCATGTTATCATCATAAACATCCTTGATGTTTCACAGTTCAGATTGGTGACAGCTGTTAGGTGTCATTTTTAAAGAAACTAAAAATAATTATGAAGCATTTGTTAATGGAAAATATGACTAATTTGGAAAAAGCCATCGGTCCATGACCATTAGAACCACAAATTGGAAGGATGTGATCGTCCATCATTTTATATTGATGTATTCTTAATGTTTCACAGTTCAGATTGGTGTCAGCTGTGTCATTTTTAAAGAAACTAAAAATGATTATGAAGTATATACAATATTAATGAAAAAAAGGCTTATTGTAAAAAAAACCATCTGTTCATATTGGAAGGATCTGAGCATCCATCATTTCATAATGATGTGTTCTTTTCCAGTTAACATTTCCACCTACAATTTCATGGAAAGACCATCTATATTGAAAGATGATGGAGTTAATATGGAAGCTCAGTTCCATGTTACTTCCAAACAAACATGTTCAGGGTTTTCTTGTAGGATTTGTATTTGATTTTGCTTTATTGTCTCTTATTCTATTTCAAAGCTTTGTATATCCTGTGTTTATCTCTATTTATTAACCGGATTACAAGAATTTCACATATCGGGAGCAGAAAATGAAAAAAAGAAAACTCACAGCAGAAACTGAAAACTGCAAATATGGTTTGGTAAAGACTGCTAGAGCCGGTGGAAGTTCTCTAGATTGTTGTGCTGCCCAACTCTTTTTTTGAAAGTAGAAGGTGGGATAGTCAGTATAAATTATAAATAAAAGAGCTTAAGTGCTGATATTGACCTTATTATCAAAACAAGTCAAGCCATACAGCTGCAATGCATATGGGCCCAAACTGTTTAGCAACCTTGCTCTGCTGGCCATTGAGAGGAAACTGGTCAAGTCTCCGGAAAAGACTCACACTTTGTATGACTGGGTCACAGACCATTTTCTAAAAAATGAAAGGGAGACCAAACTTATATATAAATAGCATGATACAATAATTGACTCATTTTATGATGTAGACTTAAAATGTGCTTCCCCTGACTTCCAGCTGCCATTGGTCAAGTGTCATTGTGATAAAGTGACACCACTCATTATTTGTAACTAACAATTTAAGTTTTGAATGTTTGCATTCTTAACAAAATTCCTTTGTACCATTTAAGAAGCAAGGATTACACCTAAAAAAGAAGATATTTATTTTTACTGGCAGTTCAATATAAATCAGGTTGCAACCACTAAAAATGTTAGAACTACAGTATATATTTTATCATTTTACAACCAAATGGCTTTGATCTTATTAGAGAGGGCATTTTAAGCAAAGAACTAGGTCGTGAACACTTGTTTATTCAAGACAATCAAGCAAAAGAAAACATTTATTCTGATAAAACTCTAATTGGGTCAGATAAGGTAATGGAAGTGATGTGCACAAAGAAAACTTTTTAAAAACAACCAAGGAAACTTTACATTTAGTCAAATCCCACAGCAATATCTGATTTTGTTATTGAAAGGTATGAAACACATTTTAAATTATTACCATTTTCTAAGACCCCTTAATCCTGAGCAGGGTCGCAGGATGGCTGAAATTATTATTCTAAATTAAATTTGTTCAAAGGTCAACTGCTTAACTGATTTAATTAACAAACTCTAATATTTTAAAATAACTATCTACAAAATATAAAAGAGAAAAATCATAGGCATTTTTAAATTTACAAATATCCAAATTAACAAAAACAAAATAGTTTCATATTTTGAAAAGTCACTATTACTAAGGAAATGAACATAAACAATTATGATAATTTTTATAACCTTGAATTTTTAGGAACTTAATTCATTTTAAACCATTTGTTGTAATATCTTTAAATTGTTTGTCCATATGGGACATAAGGTTTAATCTTAAAACGTTTGTAATAAAGCAGTATAAGATGTAAAATTCAGTTATCTCAATCAGACTAAAATCTGATGGTGTGGTCATATTATAGGTTAAAAATTATGCTTATTTATCTCATTGAAATATGAATTCAGACATGAACCACAATATTGAAAGGTATTTGCAATTCCATCTCCTTAAGGAAATAAGTTAGGCTTGCACTGCAGAATGGGACAAATGAGATTTAATGTGTTTACATTTTACACACCATATATACAACAACCAAAGTAGGGGCCAATATATTTAGTTTGCATAAGGTGCTGCCTCTTTAGGCTGATCTATTGGTTTTAGTATCTTGTAAAAAAGTAAAATAAAATAAACCTTTAAGTAAATACTTCATATGAAACATGAAAGAATAAGTATAGTGAAAATGAAAATTATAGAAAAAATGTTAAATAGTGAAAACATTTGATACTATTTAATAGAAGTTATAAATGAGTGCAATTGTTTCTCAAACACATAATAGAGTGATCTATTTTATTGTAGCCATTGATGTACAAACCAGTATTATGAAACATGGACATAAAACATGACTATAAAACAACACAGCAGCTAAACCACCCAATCACAGATCATTCATACATACAGATCCTGCATCTATTGAAAAAAAAAAAACTGCAGACAGCCAGCATTTGCCACATGAACAGTAGGTGGTTACTGCATGTTAACACTAAAGCACAGAATATACAAATGCAAATCATTCTGCCTGCTCACTTTGGCAGAATGTTTAATACTTTCTCCTCTACTATACATTTAGCAGCCTTATTGGTAAATAAACAAGAGAATGCAATGTTTAATCCATATATGCAATACATACCAAGAAAGATGTTGTTCAGTAGTTGTTCAGTGTAACAAAACTCTATTTATTTTTTACCTCTGCCTAGACAGTGTGGTTGCATACTTCCTGCAGCATTTCTATTTTGAAATGGTCAGTCAGGAAGTGGGTCTAAAAGCTGCTCTCTTAGAAATGTGTGTTTTGCAGTTATACAAAATACTTTCTTCTCTGCATTTACTGAGGGTAGACCCTTAGTTTTCTAATTACTTGAATTCTTAAGATTAATACATAGTCTTTTGTGTTTTTTATAATAATATAGATTTTTTACAGACTTTAAATGAACATATTGTTGCACAAGCATGTTCAAGTGCAGAATAGTTTCCTAAAGGTGCTTGACATAATAAAGGCCCATTTAGCACTACACATACAGTATGTAAATGTCATGCTAGATGTGTGATGGAATCACCTCTACTACCTTCTTTAGTATGTTGAGGTGCCAGTAGTGGAAACAGAAGTGACCTTTGAGTTATAGTAATAAGGTGTAATGGGGATTACAAATTGAAGTTTGTTTTAGTTTATTTAATACAAATCATCATATTTAATTTGAATTTGTTATTTAGATAAGACATTGCTTTTAAGTAAATAAACTGTGGGACCAAGATGATAGTTATATAGATAGAACTAATAAGGGAGAATTTACTCTTTCTTTTGATTGTGTGTATTTAATCAGAAGTTTAGAAAAAGGTTCTGAGAAAGTAAAGGCAGGAACAGAAGAAGTCCTGATAAACAAACAATTTAGCTCAATTGCTACATCATACTGCCAAGAACAGCTGGAGGATGAGGGAGTAGCTGCAAAGTGAGAACCTGAATGATGACAGATGTTTAAAGGGCTAGCAAGGAAGGTAATATATTGTGGGCCAAGTATTAGACCTCTTTAGAAAAGGGGTCAGTTAAAGCTGTTCTTCTTTTGAACAGTCAGCTAAATAAAGTGAATGATTTAAACACAGTGTTGAATTCTGCGATAGAAATAAACATGATGATACTTATGTAAAATATGCAAATATAAACAAAAGTTAAGAAATAGTATGTTTAAGCTCAGGTAAACTAACCAGTGTGTATAGGCTTGTAAGACAATGTTAAATTGGGGTTTCTGGGAACCTTTTTTATATAACTTGCAACTTAATAATACCAACAGAAGTTAACAGTTGTCTGATATTTACAGTCATATGAAAATGTTTGGGAACCCCTCTCAGCCTGCATAATAATTAATTCTACTTTCAACAAAAAACAGTGGTATGTCTTTCATTTCCTAGGAACATTTGAGTACTGGGGTGTTTTCCGAACCAAGATTTTTAGTAAAGCAGTATTTAGTTGTATGAAATTAAATCAAATGTGAAAAACTGACTGTGCAAAAATTTGAGTACCCTTGTAATTTTGCTGATTTGAATGCATGTAACTGCTCAATACTGATTACCTGCAACACCAAATTGATTGGATTAGCTTGTTAAGCCTTGAACTTCATAGACAGGTGTGTCCAATCATGAGAAAAGGTATTTAAAGTGGTCAATTGCAAGTTGTGCTTCCCTTTGACTCCCCTCTGAAGAGTGACAGCATGGGATCCTCAAAGCCACTCTCAAAAGATCTGAAAACAAAGATTGTTCAGTATCATGGTTTAGGGGAAGGCTACAAAAAGCTATCTCAGAGGTTTAAACTGTCAGTTTCAACTGTAAGGAATGTAATCAGGAAATGGAAGGCCACAGGCACAGTTGCTGTTAAATCCGGGTCTGGTAGGCCAAGAAAAATACAGGAGCGGCATATGCGCAGGATTGTGAAAATGGTTACAGACAACCCACAGATCACCTCTAAAGACCTGCAAGAACATCTTGGTGCAAATGGTGTATCTGTACATCGTTCCACAATTCAGTGCAATTTGCAAAAAGAACATCTGTATTGCAGGGTGATGAGAAAGAAGCCCTTTCTGCACTCACGCCACAAATAGAGTCGCTTGTTGTATGCAAATGCTAATTTATACAAGCCAGATTCATTTTGAAACAAAGTGCTTTGGACTGATGAGACAAAAATTTTGTTATTTGGTCATAACAAAAAATGCTTTGCATGAAGGAAGAAGAACACCGCATTCCAAGAAAAACACCTGCTACCTACTGTCAAATTTGGTGGAGGTTCCATCATGCTGTGGGGCTGTGTGGCTAGTTCAGGGACTGGGGCCCTTGTTAAAGTCGAGGGTCGGATGAATTCAACTCAATATCAACAAATTCTTCAGGATAAAGCTTCAATCACCAAGTTGAAGTTACTCAGGGGTTGGATATTCCAACAAGAGAATGACCCAAAACACAGTTTGAAATCTACAAAGGCATTCATGCAGAGGGAGAAGTACAATGTTCTGGAATGGCCGTCACAGTCCCCTGACTTGAATATCATCGAAAATCTATGGGATGATTTGAAGCAGGCTGTCCATGCTCAGCAGCCATCAAATTTAACTGAAATGGAGATATTTTGTATGGAAGAATGGTCAAAAATACCTCCATCCAGAATCCAGACACTCATCAAAGGCATTAAAAGGAAGTTGCTACTTTGAAAGCTCAGCCAATGATAAACAAAAATCCAAAGAATTAAAAGGGGTTCCCAAACTTTTTCATATGACTGTACTAATGTCACTTACTGAAAATAGTCAACAAGCCATTACATAATAGAAAATACAGCTCTTGTGAGTTCGACTCCATGGCTTTTGAGGGAGACAAACATGAGACAGATAAAAAAGGATTGATGACAATGCAGTGTTAGTATGAGTGATTGGGTGTATGCAGTCCTGAACCATACTGATCCATTGTGCTATCCAAAAATTCCAATGAAGGCATTGGAAACTTTTAAAGAATGCTTCAGTTGGATTAACAAGAATTGACTCTTTAAAATCACACAGACACCTTTCTCTCATTGTCAATCTAATGCAAAGCTCACTTTCACGGACACTGATTTGAATCATTCAGGATGGAGATTTTCATCCTCTCAAACAATTTGGCCTAAGTGAAAGACTAGTCAAGTTGATGAATATATTGCTAAATTACAATTGCTATGAAACAACCATTTCAGTTTTGCTTTGAGGAGAAAAGTGGACCAAGCAGAGGTTAGAAATTAGAGGACAAAGAGATTGTGACAAAAAAACAAAGGGCAAAGTAAAGTTCAATGTCAAGGAACAAAAAGATTTCAGAAACCGAACACTGGGGCCTACATAAATTGAAAAGTTCTTCACAAGATGTGTAATGAATGATATGAATACCGCCATATTTAAAGCATCATACCCATGACGTCAATCAGATCGCCACATAAACAATGAATATAAGACGTGAATTAAAATGAACTTCCTTAATTAAATAAAACTTAAACCATAAAAACAAAATCATTAATATAAAAAAAACTATGAACAGAATTAAAGTGCATGTATAGAATGTCTTTAAACATTATACAACAATAAACCAAAGGATCTCTCACAAAATAACGAGCAGCTACACTCTGTTGTGATTTAGGCCTCAAGGCTCATACGGGGCCAGAGATCTGAACACTCAAAAGGCCTAAGCACACAGAACTTGACAATGTCAAAAAAATATATCTTTCTATAGTCTTTAATCATAAGAACTAATGATTTAATCATAAGAACATGACTTTTGTATTTTGAATTAAAGCAAAAAGCTACTATTTAGTTTCAGTCACTTCTCTCTTTAAATTCATTATATGATAATGTATTGACACTTCAAACATTAAACATGAACATCATTATAAACATTTTGAACATCAAACATGTTCTTAAGCATATTTTCTACCCTTTCAGATGTATCATTGATCAATAACGCATCATCCACAGTTTTGATTTAGGTCAGTGTTGTGGAAAATACTCAGCAGATAAAGAATTAGTCTTGAGCCACGCTTACAAATGAACTTCAGCATGGACATGCCTTAATGCACTGGCTAATGGAGCCCCCAAGTGCTCTTGTTTAATGAAACAAGGCAGACTAAAGAAATATAACAGAATAGCTTTTTTTAATCAGTTAAGGTGTTTTACATATAATGACTAAAAGCATTTCAAACACACCAGTCAACAGATTAATGCTACATTCTAGTAAAATTCACTATGTCTTTAAGTATTATGTCCCAAATTAGCTAAAACATATTAAAAGCCCTAAATAAATATCTGGTTAACAGAGACTTCGTATTGTCATGCTTGGGTCACAGATTTGCACAGAAACACAGGCGGTTGTAGAGACAGGAACTTTATTCAAACACTGCAAACGAACATTTGTCTCTTTTTCAAAAGTTTAAACGTGCTCTATGACAAGACAGAGATGACAGTTCCGTCTCACAATTAAAAGAATGCAAACATATCTTCCTCTTCAAAGGAGTGCACGTCAGGAGTAGAGAATGTCAGAGAGAGAGAGAGAGAAGCAATCAATCAAAAATCAATAGGTGCTGTTCGGGTTTTTAAGTATGCAAAGTATCACGCGGGAAGCATATCACGTGACAGTGCACTGCAAGCAAGCCCAGCAAGGAAGGGAGCAATGTGAAGGTAGTCTTTCAGTGTTTTTTAGAGAAGCATCCGTATGCTCTAGGGGTGTGATCAGCTCCCCTGCTCACAGTATATATAAACTTTTTAGACAAAAATTAATGAGAAGTCAAGCACAATTATATCTTGCCTGAAGAAGGGGCCTGATTTGCCTCAAAAGCTTGCATATTGCAATCTTTTATAATTAACCAATAAAAGGAGTCATTTTGCTTGACTTCTCACTACATTCACAATGGCTAACACAGTACAACACCCTAGTACAGTTTTTCCCAACCTCGGTCCTGGGGGCACACTGTGGCTGCAGGTTTTTGTTCCAACCAGCTTCTGTTTTTAATTGGACTTCTGTGCTAATTAAGTGATGTGTTACTTCTCAAGTTCTGTGTTTTGGGAACAATATAGAAATTAGAAAACTAAGTTTGGTAAAATATATATATACTAGGGGGCTCCGCCCCCTGCTTGCTTCACTCGCCAACCGCTGGTCTTGGGTAACCCAAAATACATTTGAAAGAGATTATTGTCTGTCTCGGTAATTGTTACATATGTATCATGTCCACTGTCACAATATCTGTAGGTCCATGTAATATATGTAAATGAGAATAGCAGTGTAATTGTTATGTTATGCAAGTATAGAATGTCTTTGAGTTTGCGCAGATCTATGTATGAGATATATTGGAGTGTAAAGGTGTAGATGACGTACATAGGATATCTTTATACACAACATTTGTAGTAAAGATGGCGTGTTGTCCTTGAATGAGTATTCCTTGGTATGGAGTTATTATAATCTTAATGTTAACGTCACATGAATGCCGAACTCTTGAGAAGGCGACATAGAGTTGTCCATGTCTAAATACAGGCTCAGAGAGGTAAAGGCCGACTCTGTCCATGGTCTGTCCTTGGGATTTGTTGATTGTCATGGCAAAATAATAGCATGACTATTGTCCCGACTTTAAGGTTAAGACTGTGTTGTGGTAATCCGGCCGGTTTAATGGTGTTTCTCGTTTTGGAGCCGTGACCGTGACTCCATTAGTTATACATTGTTTACTGTTAGTAATATGGATAATTGCACTTACTGTTAAAATCACTTATTTACGTTAGTTGAGCTCTTTCGTTTCTGAGCCGTGGCTCCTTCGCTTGCGGTGTATAGGCGCATGTGCCCTCCGTACTATCTCGGGTGTGACTATGTTGTGTTTTGTGTATGTTTGGGGACTCCGTACTTTCTCTGGTTTGACTGTGGGGCGGGATGCCGAAGCCTCTTCTGTTTGTGTTTTCTGTGAGTACATAACATATAGTATTGTATTACTGTAATGTGATTCACATATGCTGTGGAGTCCGGATCTTTGGGGCTTCTGTACTATCTCGGGTTATTGCTTGTGGTGCTTTAGAAGCGTGTTGTAGGCGCCTGCACCTTCCGCACTATGTCGGGTTTGACTATGCTGTGTAGTGTGGACATGTAGGGTTCTGTACTCTCTTTTTGTATCTCCGTCAGTCGAGCTCTTTCTTTTTGGAGCCTTGCTTGCGGCATTTGAGACATGCGTTGTAGGCGCTTGCGTTCTTTTGATTTTATCCAGGTAGCTCCGTTAGTCGAGCTGTATCGTTTTGGAGCCGTGACCGTGTCTCCATTTGTCATACGTTGTTTACCGTTAGTAATATGGATATTTGCACTTACTGTTAATACGGAGCATTTTCTGTGGTTGTACTGTTAGTAATGCATCACTGTAATGTGATTCACATACTGTATGCTGTGTAGTTTGGATGTGTGAGAATGCCGTATGTTTAATACGGAGCGTTCGTTTATTCTTATTACCCATTCTTATTAGTACTGTTAATATTGTATTACTGTAATGTGATTCACATATGTTGTGGAGTCCGTATATTTGGGGCATTTGTACCATCTCGGGTTTTTGCTTGCGGTGTTTTAGACGCGTGTGGACCATGCTGTGTAGTGTGGACGTTTAGTTCAGAATCACGTTGTAGGCGCCTGCGCCTTTCGTACTTTCCCGCGCCTTCCGTACTATCTTTGTGGACCTGTGGGGCCTCCGTAGCCTCTTCCGTTTGACTCTGGGGTGCAGCGCAGAATCCTCTTTTTTGTGTGACTGTGTCGTTAGTCATTAGCTATGGCGCGTTGTTGCTTCATTTCTTATTTACGTTAGTTGAGCTCTTTCGTTTTTGAGCTGTGACTCCTTCGTTCACGGTGGATATATATTGCATATATATATATATATATATATATATATATATATATATATATATATATATTGCATAGTTTACTGTCACATAAAAGCGAAGAGTACGCGACACGTGTTCCGCCCTCATTTGGGCTCATCACACGTACACACTCTACTGCTCCCCTCTCGGGGAATCGAACCTCGGACGTCAGTGTCAGAGACGAAGCCCCTTTATGCTGCGCCATGGCATGTAGTTTGTTTATTTGACAGCCTGTAGGTCCGGAGTAGGAAATCCATTCCCAGACGGGTTTATCCATTCCCAGGATTTCGGGAATCCCACATGTCATTCCCGGGAATCCCGGGCTCCTGGGCATGACACAGTGCATGGGCATCTCACATGTGAATGGTTTTAGAACGAGCAACACTTATTTTTAATAAAACTACTGCAATATGTTGACACCAATAAAAGACTAACCTTAACTACAAGCAGTTTATGCTGTCATATAAGTACATGTATCTAGTTAGTTGCAGAAATGTCGAGCGTGCGGTCGTCCAGGCGAGAGCGCACCTTTGTGCAGAGTACGCCAGCCGCTGAGAACGCATGCTCTGCCTCCACTGAAGTAGGCGGCACAGTCATCATGTTCTAAACAACACCCATGCTTGCCATTGCTCTGAAACACCGGCATTTCAGCTTTTACTGATGCATCCAGTTTCTTGTCTTCATTCTGTGATGGCATGTTTCTTAGCACAGATAATGCGGATGCAACAGACTGACGCATTACAATTTCAAGTTCCTGTTCAAAGCTGTCAACAGCACAGACGTCAATGAACTCTGAACCGTCCCGGCATTCGTGAGCTGCAGAGTGCAGACTCCTCCCAGTCCACTGTGCTCAGTCAGCCGGGAGACTGACTGCTGCTGGTCTGTTGTTGACTGAATTAATCGGCAACACACTACACCGTGGGCCAAAAAAAACGTGCCACTTAATTATTTTCAACTATAACTCTGTTATTTCTTGATCAATTTTTACACTTTTACACGCTATATATGCAAGCTTGGCCGTTCCCGTTTTCCCGGGAATTATAGCAGTTTCATTCCCGGGTATGCGGGAATGAAAAATGTCTGGGAATCCCAGGCTCCCGGTAATGGATTCCCTAGTCCGGAGTAATTACATTCATTGCATTTGTCTCGACAACCTGAATTGTGTGGGTGGATAAAGCAAAGAGTATGCGACACATGTGTCATGTTTGCTTTATTTGACAGTAAACTATGCAACATTCCATGATCTGCTTCTCGCAACTGAAAGAGGGCACCGTGGCGGATGTTTGCCAAATGGCAGACCAACCACAAGCGTTACCTGGTAGGTAACCACCCACACAATTCAGGTCATCAAGACTCAGACTGCAAATGCAATGAATATATATATATATTGTCACGCACCGCGCAAAGGAAGCCACGTAAAGACCCGAACGGTTGTGAGAAAACTCCGTCCAAGGTGGAAAAGCGGGGTACTAACCTTTCTCTCTTTATTTCCCACAGAAAGAAAGAAGCAACACCGCCATGAAAATGCCCAGATTCCGTAACCACATACTGCTACTTCCGTATTCATTCCCTTCCTTCTGTCAATCTCTGATGACGTCATGGCTCCCATCTACCACCTCGGTTCCTTCCCAGCATTCCTCTATGTCAATTCCAGTCCCACTCCATAAATGTTCCCCACTCCGCCAGCTTGACTGTCTGATATTATTATTATGTTGTTTAATATTTCTGACCTGAGTTTAATATTGCAAAACTGTACAGTATACGGGGCCGGACAAACCCCAAACTTTTATGCTGTGTGACTGCTTTATTTACAGTGGCATAGCCAGCAGGATACTTATTGTCCGAAAATGACAGAAGGACAGGACCTGAATGCAGTTTTGACTACTCTGGCGACTCAGCTCCAGACCCTGCAGCTCAAGCAAGCCGCAACGAAGCGAGAGCTCGAAGATGCCAAAGCCTGCCTGGCGGCAGCTGAAGCACTAACACCAGAGCCCGCACGGCCTCCCCTACCTCCGATCGTCCCGCTGTCTGAGGCAGATGATATAGAGTCATATTTGGGTATTTTCGAGAGGACTGCCTCTCGGAACCAATGGTCGCGGATGGAATGGGCGTCCATACTGGCGGTCTATTTGAAAGGCATCGCGCAGCGGGCCTATCACGACCTCCCCGAGGAGGAAGCCGTGAGTTATGACCTCCTGAAAACGGAGATCTTAAGTCGCAACGGCATCACGTTGGGCCAGCAGGTAAGTAAGTGGAGGCAGTGGCAGTTTGATCCTGATCGCCCCGCCCCAGCCCAGGCATTTGAGTTCTGGGGCAAAATGGGCCGCTGGTTAAGGCCAGAAGGCATACAAGCGAGTCATGTAGTTGAGCAGGTGGCATGTGAGGGCTTGGTTAATGCCATGCCAGAATATCTCGCCTAGCAGGTCCGGCGACACTCCTATAAAGACATGAAAGGTCTCCTCGAGGTCTTGGAGCGTCAGCTCGCTGTGCACCGAACCTGGGGGTCGGTGAAGCCTGCTCGTGGAGCCCGACAGGGACGTATCGCCAACCCTGAGCACACCCGTTGTGCTGTGGAGGCTCCGATGAAGCTGAGAGAGAGGCTGCCGGCCCCGCTGTGCTGTTTGAAGTGCAGCGAGGTTGGGCACATCCTACCAGCCTGTCCAAAGAATGTGGAACCAATGGACTGCAGTTGGACGAAACCGGAAAGGTACAGTGCTCTGTCTAATCCCCTGGCAGTCCCGAACATGGGAGTGGTAGTAGTAAATGGACAGTCGGTAGTTGCTTTATTTGACACCGGGAGCAACATAACCATTGTGGCTTGCCGTTATGTTTTACCGCGACAGTGGGCAAACCAACGTGTGAAGGTTACTTGTGTGCATGGAGAGACCAAGTCTTTTCTGTCCGTGAAATGTTATATTACCTGGAATGGGGAAGTAAGTCAACTGCTTGTGGCTGTGTTACCCGAACCCCCCTTTCCAGTAATTTTGGGACATGACTGGTCAAAAATCAAAAGCGGTAGAACAGGAACCACTCCTATAGCCAAGTTGGGTCTTATTATGGTTAGACAGGGCACCCTTCCCGTGGCTCCCACGCCGTGCACTTCAGCAGACAATAATGACGCAAGTGGCCGGGGGGAAGATCCTACAGCGATGGACCCTGACCCGGAAGTAACCCTGGATGAGAGGCCGAGCCAAGTAAATGACAACCCCAGACACTCATGGATCCCTTAGACAGCGAGGACTACCAGTTTAGGTCTACGCCGGCGTCATTTAAAAGGGAGCAGTGGAACGATGACTCCCTAAAGTTTTTTTGCTCAGAATGCTATCGTTTTCGTTGACTGCAGTTTGCCGGATGGTCCCATGCCACTGGAACCCTACTTTGTGCTGGAGAATGATCTGTTGTATCGAGTTGCGAGTCACGAAGGCGAGGTACGGAAATTGTTGCTAGTGCTGCAGACCTACCGGTGGGAGGTCTGTGAACTGGCTCATGCCCACCTCCTAGGCGCCCATCTAGGGGCCGAAAAAACTCTCGAGAGAAAAAAACTCCGTTTCTATTGGCCCTGAATAAATGAGGAGGTCCGATGTTTCTGCCAGTCCTGCCCGGATTGTCAGTTACGTCAGACACCTAGGAGGGTCTGTGCTCCTCTCATTCCGATTCCCCTGGTTGATGTTCCCTTTGAAAGGATCGGAGTCGATCTAGTAGGACCCTTAGAGCCTTTGAACCGTGGACATAAGTATATTTTAGTTATGGTGGATTACGCGACTCAGTCCCCAGAAGAGGTTCCGTTACGCTCCGCTAATACAAAAAATATCACACGGGAATTGGTGAGCCTTTTTTCCAGAGTAGGAATACCTAAAGAAGTCCTCAAGGACCAAGGTACTCCTTTTACTTCGGATATGTTCAGGGAGGTTGCCAAGTTACTCCGTATTAAGCATCTAAAAGCGTCTGTATACCACCCGCAAACCGGCGGCTTGGTAGAGCATTTTAACCACTTAAACAGATGCTGCGCAAGGTAGTCAGCGCGGACGGTAGGAACTGGGACCAACTTTTACCACTTGTGCTTTTTGCTTACCGCGAGGTGCTCCAAGCCTCCACAGGGTTTTCCCCATTTGAACTTTTGTATGGTCGCCAACCCCGGGGCATTCTGGATATTCTAAAAGAAGGTTGGGAATCGGAGGCTCTTCCCTCCGTTAATAAATTGGAGTATATCACGCGACAAATGAAACAGAATCCGACACATCCTAAAAGATCACATGTCACATGCTCAGGCAGCACAGGCGCGGTGTTACAACAGGAACTCAGTCCTCAGGGAATTCCAAACCTGGGAACCGAGTAATGGTGCTCGTACCTTCCTCCCATTCCAAATTAATAGCTCATTGGCAGGGTCCTTATGAGGTTAAGGAAAGAAAGGGACTCGTCGATTATTTGGTGAAACAACCAAGTCGTCGGCTGAGTGAGAGGATGTACCATGTGAACTTATCAAAGCCATGGAGAGAATGGGAAGTCCACCCTGATTCCGGTACAACCCTCTCCCTTTTTCAGAAAGACCAAAACTTAACCTCGGTTCAAATTTGACATCCCCCCAACAGCACGAGCTGGAATAAGTGATCCTGCCTGTCCCAGAGGTGGTCAGCGAGACACCCGGCTGCACCTCACTGACTGATTGAGCACGATTTAGTAACGGACCCCGGGGTGGTGGTCCGGGAATGCCCCTATCGTCTTCCGGAGGCCAAATGCGCGGAGGTGGAACTAGAGATCCAACAGGATGTTGGACATGGACATAATCGAGGAAAGCCACAGTCCTTGGTCCAGTCCTATCATCCTCGTTTCTAAGCCTGATGGCTCCTGGAGGTTCTGCAACGACTTTAGACGTCTTAACCAGGTCTCCAAATTCAATGCCTACCCTATGCCCCGGGTGGACAATCTCATTGAACGTTTGGGTATGGCTCGGTACTTGACTACTCTTGAGACGACAAAGGGATACTGGCAAATTCCCTTAGCGGCATCCGTTAAAGAGAAAACAGCCTTTAGTACCCATAGTGGACATTGGCAATATAAGGTTCTCCCATTCGGACTGCATGGGGCACCAGCGACCTTCCAACATCTGGTAGATAGAGTGCTTCAGCCCCACCAGTCCTATTCTGCCGCCTACTTGGATGACGTAGTCATCTATTCCAGCACCTGTGAGGAACATATCTTGCAGGTGTACGCCGTCCTCTTAACACTAGCGAAGGCCGGTCTCCGTATCAATCCGCGTAAATGTTTTTTTGGCTTGACGGAGGCCAAATATTTAGGCTACCTGGTATTGGGGAGGACTCTTGAAGCCACACTGTTCTAAAATCAAAGACATCATGGAATGGCCCCATCCGAATACCAAGAGACAGGTGCAAGCCTTCTTGGGTCTAGTGGGTTACTACCGCCGGTTTTTGCCCCGCTTCTCCGAGAGAGCAGCACCCTTGACTAATTTAACAAAGAAAAGGGCTCCTTTATATGTGGTATGGGATAATGAAGCGGAACGAGCATTCAGTGACCTTAAGACGGCCCTGACAACGGCACCAATATTAAGAACTCCTGATTTCTCTCTACCGTTTATCCTCCAGACCGATGCTTCGGACACAGGTCTAGGCGCCGTGCTGAGCCAAAGCATTGATGGTGTCGAACACCCCGTGATTTACCTGAGACGGAAACTGTTGGACCGGGAGACCAGGTAGGCAGCAGTAGAGAGGGAAGCCTTGGCTATTAAGTGGGCGGTGACTCCCCTGAGGTACTACCTGTTGGGTCGCGAATTCACTCTGGTGACGGATCATGCCGCTCTCTAGTGGATGGCTGTTCACAAGGAGTCGAATCCCCGGGTCACCCGACACCGATGGGTCTGGGCTGGGCGGTGGGGGTGGGGTTATGTCACGCACGCACGCATATGGTGGAGCCGCGTAAAGACACAAACGGTAGCGAGAAAACTCCGGCCAAGGGGGAAAAGTGGGGTACTAACCTTTCTCTCTAACCTTTCTCTACTCACCAAAGAGTAGACTGGAGGCTGAAGAGGGCTGTTGAAGAAGATCATGTTGGAGTTAATGATATTGTAAACATATCTGCATTTGCTTTGGAGACAAATTAAAGGCCAAAACCATATCACTTATTTTTTTTCTTGAGAGTCTTCCAGCTCTGAAAAAAGCTAAATGATCAGAACTTAATATTCAAGTACAGTAATCCCTCCTTCATCGCGGGGGTTGCGTTCCAGACCCACCCGCGAAAGGTGAAAATCCGCGAAGTAGAAACCATATGTTTATATGGTTATTTTTATATTGTCATGCTTGGGTCACAGATTTGCACAGAAACACAGGAGGTTGTAGAGAGACAGGAACGTTATTCAAGCACTGCAAACAAACATTTGTCTCTTTTTCAAAAGTTTAAACTGTGCTCCATGACAAGACAATTAAAAGAATGCAAACATATCTTCCTCTTCAAAGGAGTGCGTGTCAGGAGCAGAGACTGTCAGAAAGAGAGAGGAAAGCAAACAAATCAATAGAGCTGTTTGGCTTTTAAGTATGCGAAGCACCGCGGCACAAAGCTGTTGAAGGCGGCAGCTCACACCCCCTCCGTCAGGAGCAGAGAGAGAGAGAGAGAGACAGAGAAAAACAAACAATCAAAAATCAATACGCGCCCTTCGAGCTTTTAAGTATGCGAAGCACCGTGCAGCATGTCGCTTCACGAATCAGCTGCACAGAAGGTAGCAACGTGAAGATAATCTTTCAGCATTTTTAGACGAGCATCCGTATTGTCTAGGTGTGTGAACAGCCCCCCTGCTCAATCCCCCTACATCAGGATCAGAGAAAGTCAGCGCAAGAGAGAGAGAGAGAAAAGTAAGTTGGGTAGCTTCTCAGCCATCTTCCAATAGCGTCCCTTGTATGAAATCAACTGGGCAAACCAACTGAGGAAGCATGTACCAGAAATTAAAAGACCCATTGTCCGCAGAAATCCGCGAACCAGCAAAAAATCCGCGATATATATTTAAATATGCTTACATATAAAATCCGCGATAGAGTGAAGCCGCAAAAGGCGAAGCGCGATATAGCGAGGGATTACTGTATAATGCTTGGATGAAGATATGGTGTGAAAAAGAGGGTTTTTGTTTTCTCAGCAATTGAAAAGCCTTTTATTGGAAACATTCTCTTTACTGACAAGAAAGGCCACAAGAGAAGAACAGGGACCAATATTCTAGGACCAAGGATCTTCGAGGAATTGTAAACACATTTAAACTAGGTTGTGTTAGAAGAATCAATGGTGGAGACACACAGAAAGTAGCATTCTACATTCAAAAGTTCTACTGTTTAAAATGTTAACTAGAGGCAATTTTACTGAGACTTTAATACAGTATTTTAGGAATGAGAGTGAAGGAGAGGAATGTTGTAATATTAGTGGCTATACATTCTTCAGGAATGACAGGCCAGGAAGAAAGGAAGGGGCTGTGGCACTGGATATGATAAATAAAATTCAGACTTGTAAGGTCAGAACAGAGGAATGGAATTTGTCAGAATCACTGCAGGTTAAATCTGGAAGAAAATTTGGTGGTTGGGGACACCAGAGCATATTTAATTACATAGGACATGTGCAATAAAGAAGAAATAGTGAGCATCGGGTTTTAACTTATTAGAAAATTGCAAGTAATTGTTGTCTCTTCTAGTTTGCTTCAAAACCAGCATATAGTAATACATATGTAGATCTTGTCTTTTTGAACAATAAAGGCAGAATAATAAAAACACAAGGTATTGATACTTTAAGAAACAGTAATCAAAACAATTTTTAACATGAAACTATCTTGAAAATAAGCAAATGTACATAGGAATAAAAACATATAAATTGATAAAAAAGCAGGCTTTATGGGGATGAGGAAATATCTAGAAAACATGTGTCACAGGTGTCTGGTCACACTTATAGGTAATCTAACTTAGACACCATTAAAATATCCGACTACGCCACCCAGTTTTATTAAGAGACTGGGAACTCCTGAAATTTACCAATAATAGCACACAGGTTTCTTTAAATTGGGCGGTGAGTAAACACACAATGAAAGACACAACAGTAATTTTAGAAAAAAGCAACAGTAAGTTCTATTACACAAAACAATATAAGATACATTAAAAAGATGAACGAAAATAACAAAAACTAAACATATCAGGAATCAATTTCCCTTTTTTTAAAAGGAAAATACACAGTCCACCCTCTAAAAGTCCGTTAAAAACAAGAATTGGAGGATACAACCTTTAGTGGTGCAGAGTCCAGTTTGGGCACTGTGTTACCCCAACACTTAATTGTTCAACTGTCCATGGATGCACTCTGTTCCCCGGCAGAAGTTGTGTCAAACTGTTGACTCCCTGTCAGCGTCTCTTCGTTGTTCCTTTTTCTTCCACTCTGGGCTCCTTGTGTGGCTGGGACCTAGGCACGCCTCATTCCTCGTCTGTCAGCTTTGCTTGGTCCTCTCATGTGGCTTCCCTCTTTCGCTGGACCCACAACTGGCGTCTCCTTGTGGAGCTGTCTCTTCCTCCCTGGAAGTAAATGTTGCCGTCCTTGTGCCTCACGTCATGCCAGCCAGGTACCCTTGTCTGCCTGCGAGCCCCTGTGCCCTGTCCGAGTGTCTTGGCAGCGTTTCCTGTGGATTGTCCCTCCTGCCTTCTGCTGGCCAGGAGTTTATATTTACTTCAGCCCCTGCTGTTGTCAGTCCTGGACAAACAGTTTAATCAATGGCACATCTAAATTGCCTGGGTTTAACAATTAATGAAAACACAAGTTAACAAAATGTATGGTTACCAAATATTAATAAGTACAGATATGCTGATTAGGAACCAATATTTCCAAGCCAGGTAAATACAGGCATCCTCCAAGGCCAGACTTCAAAGCAGTGACTCCCTTGCAAGACAGCAAACCCCATTAATAAGTACAGACAGCCTTTTAACTTCTCACCTCCCAGTCCCAACAGTGGGCGCCTAATGGAACCACCCAGTGCACAAAAAAATGTAAAAGTGTCCCCCTCTGACACATGGAATTAAAAGTAAAAACTCTGCACCTATAAATGATAAACAGTGCTACTTCAGAGACGTTCTGATCCAGGTACAAAATAAGTATTTTGCAAAAATCAATATACCAAAAAGATAAAAGAAATGGACACAATGCATAAATAAGGACATCATTCAAAATTTAAGACTGAAGGCTTCAAAGTACAAAAAATAATTCTGACTTAGAGGAATACTATACCTTACAGCAAGGGATAAAAAAAACAACAATAAAACAACAATAACAACAAAAACATTTCTATGGTCAAAACAGAAACTGAAAAAAGAATTATTAGTAAAATCAAAATAAATAGCATACCATTTTAATCACTACTCCTCTAAAAAAATGCAAATTTAACAAACCTCAGAAATAAACAAGGAGAAATCATAAAAATGAGAAGCAGATAACAAATGAACTAAGTCAATATTTCATCTGAGTATTTGTAAAAGAAGGAATTAATGATGTACCTCAGGCAGAGGTAAAAACAACCGTTGAGTTCACTGATTTAAAAATAGAGGAGTCAAATGTGCTTCAAGGCTTTAATACACTGAATAGTAATAATCCACCCAGGCCTGATGAGATTATACTGTTTGTACTGTAAAAAATTAAAGTTGTTATTTATACACCTTTTCCACAGTTACCTTACATAGGAAAAATATTAGGTTGCTGAATAGTTGCTAATATGACTGCAATCTGCAAAAGAAGAAGACAAAATGAATCCTAGCAACTAAACACCAATAAGTCTTATTTCTAAAAAGTATAACAAATTTATTATTCTTATTCTTATTTCTGGAGTATAACAAATAACAGCCAGCATTGGTTTATCATAGGAAGATCCTGCCAATCCAATCAGTTAAACATTTTAAGCAGTCTGCTGAGACAGTAGACAAAAGCAAAACATACAACATAATTTTCTTAGACTTTCAAAAAAACTTTGATACCAGTCCATGTTAAAGATTAATTTTGCAACTAGAAGTCATTGGCATCAAAAGTAAGTTAAAACAAGTTAGACAATGTACGTGTAGTGTAACATTCAGGTGCATTCAACGACTAAGTTAACTATTATGAAAGTTGGAGAATTTCACGTTTTTATTTACTTCATCCAAGAGTCAGTTGTTACATTTTTGTTTATTAAATAGTGTCACACACGCACAAGGAGTCAACTAAAGGGCTTGAATAATGGCAATACCACGTCCAACCAGGGGGAGGCGGGGTGCACTAACTGTCTTTCTCAATCCCTTGCAGACCATTCTGGGGAAATACCACAGGGTTCCGGCGCCTTTGATGACGTCACTTCTGGTTCCGCTTCTGATGATGACACTTCCGGCCCTGCCTCATCATTTCCACTTCTGGCCAGGATGACATCACTTCCTACACTGACCTTTAAAGCCGCCATCTTGACTATATACTACAGTTCTGTTTTGGATTCAGTTTTGTGAACAACTCACTATCTTTAAAAATACCTTTTTTGCAGCCAAGGCACATTATATGTACGGGTGGCTGCCCCAAACCTTTTTGATGTCTTATTGTTGTTCTTGTGACAATGAGACATATTCAGAAGTAATATCGTTAACAGAAAGCAAATACATGTGTTGACAGACTACATTAAATATGAGTTTTTTAACAGAACTTTACATTGGAGTTAAAAATGGAGCACAAATAGACTTGTGGTGGCTTAATAAGTTTCATACAAAGTAAACTCCAATTCAAGTAATGAGACAATTTCATCGAATGATGTGTTCTAGTGAAGGAGGGTCTGTGACTAACCGTTGCTCCGTTTTCTTAAACATAACATTTTTGAAAGTATACCCAATAGAGTAGTATTGAATAATTAGCAATTGGAAAATATCTTTTAATACAAAATGACCGATACTAACATAAAATCAGTATCAGCATTAACCTATTAAAAGAGAAAAGGAACTAAAATAAGTTCTCCATCTCATTATTAATATTATTTAAAACACAGTAATCCACTGAAATTGTATAAATAAGTAAGAACTTGGAAAGGGACTGATTTATTGTATAACAAGAATACAAATAGTACACAATGTGCAAGAGGATCATGGGCTTGCTGTGATTATTTGTGTATATTTGTCCATTTTTAGAACCCACCCTATGTTTATATCAGTTAGGGCATTAAGTAGTGTCATTAAGTAGTTCACTAACACCATTTAGCTGCAAGTTGATAATGTCTGTTCTTTACAGTAATAACCTGCAGGCAGCATGAGTTCAATCAGTTCAGTCTTACTTATGCTTACATAATTGTTTTCCCCTTCCATGTATTTCCAGAGAAGTGACTTTTTTGTACTCTTATTATTTACCTTATCTAAAGTAGTTTCAGAAGGGTGCTGAAAGCAGCACCTATCTATTATATAGTGCCTTTCACATCTTTTTATTATATAGCATCTTTCATATCTATCTATCTGGTCATTCCACATGCTCTCATGGTCCTCATCATATTCTTAATGCAGATTTTGGCCTGTCCAGTACCAGACTTATAGGCAAATCCAGGCTAAAATGAATTATTCCTTCTTCACCACGCTGCCCAATCTGATGCCAGCTTTCCAGTTTCTACAGTGCTGCAAAACTTCAGTCTGTGACATCAACAGTCCCCTTATTCTTCCCATAACTTGCCCAATAGATGTGAAAAGGAACAGGGGCACCTGACCCCAAATTTTATACTACAACTGTCTCTGAATTGCCCAGTTTTCTGCCAACTTGCCCAGTTCCCATTCTGTCAAAATACATACCATAATGTCTGCAACCCCACCTCTGTAATCTTCCAATAACATGCACTTTCATCTGTCTTATAACACATCTATAGCATAAGTCCAATCCAAATCTTATTCTGCCTCTGCTAATAAAGTGCCCACTCCTTAGTCATTTTGATTGTATTCCATAAATCCACATAAGACAATCAGTAGTCCTCTGACTTTTCTGAAGTCTTGCATCCCAGTTTATCATTTACCACACCCATAGCGTCATTCCCACACCAATTTTATTCTGTACTTGCTGCCAGTCTACCCCGTCCTATGCAAGTTTGCCAGACTCACCTCACCAGGGCACATTCATATTACTGGTTCCACAGATCCCCACATCTTAAAAACATAATTTGTCCCAAAAAACCTGCCTTATACTACACCCACAGGACAAGTTTAACCTAAATCTTATTCATTCTTTATGATCAGGATACCTATAATTTTATAATATTTATAATACCATAATTTTTTTGCCCTCCTTTCCTTCAGGTCTGAATATTTCTCAGTTACTTTCTGATTAAATTGATTAATTTCATTAAGCCTGCCAAAAAATAGCCTCATGTTATTGTCTACATCAGTGTTTCGCAACACTTTTTCTTTTCTTTGAAATCACACTTTTTGTAACCAAAATCATCCTAAGGCATACTACTATCTTACTAACTGCAAACACATTATACGTCATACATGTGCCGAAAGGGCAGGACTACCGGAGAGGCCAGAAAAAAAGGAGTGCCAAGATTAGCATTCGCAGACATGCCACTTAGTGAGCACTTTGCTGGCATCTCTCAGCTGCTTTGCCTGCCCTTCTCTGCCTCAGAGGCAACTTTTATGACCACTGTCCACTGGTCTTGTGAGTCTTGTTGGCAATCACACACCCAGGCAGATGGACACTGGCAGCCTGGAGAAGCGTCTGAAGCCAGCTTCTCCAGGTAGTCCTATCCTCCTCTGACAGTTTTTGACCCCTTAAGGAGGTTGTCCCTCTCAGTTTGAGACCCAGGTGCACACGGCACACCTGGGTAGCACTCATGGTGCACCACTGTGCTGCCGCACGCTGTTTGAAAAACACTGCTGCAGATGACTGTGGCTACTTTCATGCCACTTGTATTTTTCAGAAATATGTTTTAGGTCTCATACCCCCTGTCATTGTCTACAATGCTTTGCTAGCAACACTTTGAAACAGTAAACAGGGAAAGCAAAAAAAGACATTACTTACACCACATCCAGATAGCCAACTCTGATTGCCATGGCAAGAGCTGGAAAAAGTCAGTGTATAAGCTCATCCTTCTTAAGTCAGGTGGGTATGGTCCAAGCTCCTTTATCTTCTTTTCTTCCTACAAATGAACAATTTATGAAGGAGTGTTTCGTTAAAGAAATAACAGAATTTTCTTTGAGTTCTGAAGTTCCACTTAAAGTTGTCATCTCCATAAAGTCAAAGTCGCTCATCTGTAGTTGTGTTAATGGCATGTGTGAACTGTGAACCATTGACATGAACTTGAAATAGTGTGTTTTAGCGATTGTCCAATCACATTAGATTAAAAAAATCTAAAACAGTACTAATTCTCTGCCAATAAATGTGGGAGTGCCCAGGGCACAGAGAGCTGCATCCCTGGAAAAATCTGAAAGCACCCAATTAAAGGTCAGCCTCAGGTCACCTGCTTGCCAAAACATCAAGGACTTACATACATTCTTATTTGGCCAGTGCCTTTACGAATTTACATAGAAATTAAATAAATACAAGTCTGAACCAATTTTGTAATGGATATTGACACACGCTGACACCTGGCACGTTGTGCAAATAACTAAATTTATTTAATGATTATTTTGCATTACCTAATTAATTTACATAGAGTTTTTAAAAAATATGTGTAGGGGATGCAATGCCCCAGCGCCCCAACTGCCAGTGCTTGCTAGTGGCTCTTCTTATGAGTATTTTGAAAATTTTTCTCACTTTCATGTGTTCTAGTTTTTGAGTGTTGTATTTTAATCTCAATTTAAAATTTTATGCTTTTAGACTGAAGTAAATAATTTCTAGATTGATTTTTTTATTAATTAATTAAGTTCTGGGTTTTAGATTTTGACAATAACAATTAAGTATTTATGGTTTTGCTTATTCTGTTTAGATTCATATTCTTGCAGTTTTTCTCTGGGTCTTTAAGCGGCTCCCTATGCACTCAAGCGTGACATGACCCCCCCTCAGCCCAGACCCATTGGGTCGGGCTGCCTGAACCAAGAGGTCGTGAACCCACGAGAGAGCGTCAGCATTAGCTTGGAGGTTACCTCGACGATAAGTGATGGTGAACTTATACGGCTGCAGGTCCAAAAACCACCTGGTGACTCGAGGGTTTGACTCCTTATGAACAGCCGTCCACTGGAGGGCGGCATGGTCCGTCACTAGGGTGAACTCCCAGCCCAATAGGTGGTACTGCAAGTGAGTTACTGCCCATTTGATGTCTAAAGCTTCCCATTCTACCGCTGCATACCTTGTCTCCCGGTCCAACAGTTTCCGGCTCAGGTAAATTACGGGGTGCTCGATACCATTGATGCTTTGGCTCACCACGGTGCCTAGACCTGTGTCCAAAGCATCAGTCTGGAGAAGAAAGGGGAGAGAAAGTCAGGAGTTCTCAAAACAGGTGCTGTCGTGAGGGTCATTTTTAAGTTCCTGAATGCCCGTTCCATCAAGTTATTCCACACCACATGAAAAGGGGCCCTTTTCTTTGTCAGATTAGTCAAGGGGGCGGCTCTCTCGGAAAGCCGAGGTACAAACCGGTGGTAGTAACTCGCCAATCCTAAGAAAGTTTTCACTTGCCTCTTGGTTATCGGATGGGGCCATTCAAGGATGTCTTTGATTTTTGAACACTGTGGTTTCACCAGTGCCCCTCCCACCAGGTAGCCTAAATATTTGGTCTCGTTCAATCCAAAAAAACATTTCCAGGGATTGATACATAACCTGGCTTTTGCTAGCGTCAGGAGGAAGGCGTAAACCTGCAGCACATGCTCCTCCCAGGTGCCAGATAAAATGACCACATCATTGAGGAAGGCTGCACAGTAGGACTGGTGGGGCTTTAGCACTCTGTCTACCAGACGCTGAAAGGTCGCTGGCGCCCCATGCAGTCCAAATGGGAGAACCTTGTATTGCCAGTGTCCACTAGGGGTACTAAATGCTGTTCTTTCTCTTGCGGATGCCGTTAAGGGAATTTGCCAGTATCCCTTAGTCATGTCAACAGTAGACAAATAATGTGCCATCCCCAGCCGCTCAAGGAGTTCATCCACGCGGGGCATGGGGTAGGCATTGAACTTGGAGACTTGATTGAGATGTCAAAAGTTATTATAAAATCTCCGTGAGCCATCAGGCTTAGAAACGAGAACAATGGGACTGGACCACGGGCTGTGACTCTCTTCAATGATGTCCATTAGGGAATCCATTCCCGGGCTTTCGATTACCAGGAGTGAAAGTGCTGTAATTCCCGGGAAAACGGGAATGGCCAAGCTCGCATATATAGTGTGTAAAAGTGTAAAAATTGATCAAGAAATAACAGAGATATAGTTGAAAATAATTAAGGTGGCGCCATTGCTACAGCTTGCACTTCATTGGGCAACAGCTTTGAACAGCAACTTGAAATTGCAATGCGTCTGTTGCATCCACATTATCTGTGCCAAGAAACTTGCCATCACAGAATGATGACAAGAAACTGGATGCATCAGTAAAAGCTGAAATGCCGGTGTTTCAGAGCAACGGCAAGCGCGGGCGTTGTTTAGAGCAAGTCTATCAGTATCTGTGCTATCAGTACTTCAGTGGAGGCACAGCGTGCTTTCTCAGCGGCTGGAGTACTCTGCACGAAGGTGCGCTCTCGCATGGATGACTGCACGCTGGACACGTTGTGCTTTCTACACTCTTATTACCAAAACTAAAGATACATGTGCTTATATGACAGCATGAACTGCTTGTAGATAAGGTTAGTCTTTTATTTGTGTTAACATATTGCAATAGTTTTATTAAAAATAAGTATCAGTCGTTCTAAAACTGTTCACATGTGAGATGCCCATGTACTGTGTCATCCCCAGGATTCCCGGGAATGACATGCAGGATTCCCGAGTTCCTGGGAATGGATTAACCCATCTGGGAATGGATTCCCTAATGTCCATGTCCAACATCCGTTGAAATTCTAGCTCCACCTCCACACATTTTGCCTCCGGGGGGCGATACGGTCATTCCCTGACTACCACCCCCGGGTCCGTCACTATGTCGTGCTGAATCAGCGAGGTGTGTCCAGGTTCCTCACTGACCACTTCCGGGACAGACAGGATAGCGCTTTCCAGCTCCTGTCACTGGTAGGGAGTCAGATTGTGGCCGAGGTTAAGGTCTGATTTTTTCGAGAAAAGGGAGAGGGTTGGGCCAGTAAGAGGGTGGTCTTCCCTATACCTCCACAGCTTCAGTAAGTTAATGTGATATACAGTACCCGTTTGTTCAGTCGACGATTTGGTTGTTTCACCAAATTAGTCGATGAGCCCTTTTCTCTCTTTAACCTCGTAACGACCCTGCCAATGAGCCAGCAATTTCGATGGGAAGTGGGCATGAGCACCATCACTTGGTCTCCCGACTGGAACTCTTGCAGGGAGGTGTTTTTATTATAGTTCAGTGCCTGCACTGCTTGAGCCTTCGACATGTGCTCCTTTAGCAGAGGTCAGATTTTAGCCAATCTATCATGTAGTTGTGCAATATATTCCAAGATGGTGGTGAAGGGAAGTGCCTCCCCTTCCCAACCTTCTTTTAGAAGGTCCAAAATACCCCAGGGTTGGCGTCCGTACAAAAGTGCAAAAGGGGAATACCCCGTGGAGGCTTGTGGCACCTCCTGATAGGCGAAAAGTACCAGGGGTAAGAGCTGGTCCCAGTTCCTACCGTCTGTGCTGACTACCTTGCAGAACATCTTTTTAAGTATTTGGTTACACCTTTCCACTAACCCATCTGTCTGAGGATGAAAACCAGACGTTTTAAGATGCTTAATACGGAGTAACTTGGCAACCTCTCTGAACGTATCCTAAGTAAAGGGCGTACCCTGGACTTCTTTGGGTATGCCCACTAGGGAAAAAAGTCCTACCAACTCCCGTGCAATATTCTTTGTATTAGCGGTTCGCAGGGGAACCGCTTCTGGGTATCGAGTCATGTAATCGACCATAACTAATATGTATTTATGGCCTCAAATCGAAGGCTCCAAGGGACCTACAAGATCGACACCGATCCTCTCAAAGGGTACATCGATGAGGGGAATCAGAACCAGAGGAGCACAGTCCCTCCTAGGTATCTGATGTAGCTGATAGTCCGGGCAGGACTGACAGAAACGTCGGACCTCCTCGTTGATTCCGGGCCAATAGAAGCGGAGTTTCACTCTCTCAAGGGTTTTCTTGGCCCCGAGATGGGTGCCTAAGAGGTGGGGGTGAGCCAGTTCGCAGACCTCCTGCCGGTAGGTCAGTGGAACTAACAACTTCCACACCTCGCCTTCGTTTTCCGCTACTTGATACAACAGATAATTTTCTAAAACAAAGTAGGGTCCCGGTGGCGGGGAATCTTCCGACGATGTGCCGTCGATGGCATTCCAGGCAAACTTCAGGGAATCATCGTTCCACTGTTCTCTTTTAAAAGAAGCTACGGTAGAGCGGAACTGGTAGTCTATGCCGGCATGTGGATCTTGTGTAAATACCGGGTTAGCAACTATCCGACCCATATCCTCACCTGTTTGTACTTCCGGGTCGAGGACCGTCGCCGGAGAGTGTTCCCCCTGGTTGTCCACATCATCCATAATTGCTGAAGAGCACGGCATGGGAGCAGCTGGGATGGCCCCTTGTCCATCCATAATCAGACCCAACTTAGGTTTAGGAGTGGCCTCTGAGCTACCGCGTTTACTTTCCGACCAGTCTTGTCCCAATATAACCAGAAAGGGGGGCTCGGGCAATACAGCGACGAGCAGTTGTTTCGGATCACCCCTCCAGGTTATAAAGCACTTCGCGGACCTATACGATCTGGTCTCCCCGTGTACACAGGTCATGCTCATTTTTTGAGCTACCCACTGTTGCAATAGAACATAACGGTGAGCAACAATGGTGATGTTACTCCAGGAGTCGAATAACGCCACAACCGAGTGCCCATTCACCAATACCACTCCCATATTTCGAACAGCCAGGGGATTTGACAGAGCACAGTACCTTTCTCCTTTGTCCCAGATGCAATCCATTGGCTCTATGTTCTTTGGGCAGGCGGTGAGGATATGCCCCACCTCTCCGCACTTGAAACAGCGTGGCAGGGCAGACACCTTTTCTTTTGGCTTAACCGTAGCCCACGAGCAGACCTCTCCGACCCCCCGACTCGGTTCACTGCCAGCTGGCACTCCAAAACCTCCAGAAGGCCATTCATATCGTTATAGGGATGTCTACAGACCTGCTGGGCGAGGTAATCAGGCATGGCATTCATTAACTCCTCACAGGCTACCTGATCTACCACCTGGTGTGCCTGGTTAATGTCTGGCCTTAGCCAGTGCCCCAAACTTGCACCAGAACTCAAACACCTGGGCCCTGGCCGGACGGTCGGGGTCAAATTTCCAGTGCCGCCATTCTCTTGCCTGTTGGCCCAAGGTTACACCGTAGTGGTTAAATATTTCGGCCCTCAGGAGGTCATAATTGGCGGCTTCCTCCTCGGGTAGATCATGATAGGCCCGCTGCGCGACACAATTCAAGTACGGCGCCAGTATGGACTGGCCATTGATTCCAAGAGGTGGTCCTCTCGAATATCATTACGTGCGATTAGAGGAGGTGGAGGCTGTGCGGGCTCCGGCTTTACCGCTTCCGCTGCCGCCAGCTCCGCCTTTGTGGCTGCCTGCTCCAGCTTAATGGACTGGAGCTTGTTCATCATTGTTGTCAAAACAGTATTCAGGTCCTGCCCTTCTGACATTCTTCAGGATGTCAATCCTGCCGGCTACGCCACTGTAAAAAGACAAAACGAGACAAGCATAAAGGTTTGGGGTTTCCATCCCCATATACTGGAAGAATACAAGGTCAGTCAGTTTCATATACAACACAACAGACAAATGAGGAGTTGACAGGCAGACAATTTATGAGGTGGGGATGAAAGTAGACAGAATGCTGGGAAGGAACCGTGGACTTCTCTAGTGCCTTCAACACCATCCAACCTCTGCTCCTTAGGGACAAGCTGACAGAGATGGGAGTAGATTCGTACCTGGTGGCATGGATCGTGGACTATCTTACAGGCAGACCTCAGTATGTGCGTCTCGGGAACTGCAGGTCTGACATTGTGGTCAGCAGCACAGGAGCGCCGCAGGGGACTGTACTTACTCCGGTCCTATTCAGCCTACGTATATACATCGGACTTCCAATACAACTCGGAGTCCTGTTGCAGCAACCATTGAACCACCATGCCTCCGTGAGATTCAAAGAAGAAAGAATAGAGTCAGAGATGTGCAATCAAATATTTCATAAAAACAAAGCAGAAATGGCGAAATCATAGTCAAAAGTCAAAATAAATATGGAGATCTTTTAAAGGCAGAAAATTCAAAGTGCAGTGTCATGATTGACACTGCTGACTTGTTCTGTTTTTTGAGGTCGCACTTTACACTTTTTATTCTATCAAAAAGATAAATATTGTAAATATTAATAAACCTTTCATTATCATTATTTCATAAAGTCTCCTCTGTTTTGGGGTATCAGGCTCCTTCAAGATTTGTATTTACTCTCACCCTGCCACGTGGCTAATTATTATGCATGGATAGGGCACACGCCTCCTTCTCTTATGTTGACGTGGAACCTAAAGATGGACCTGTACATTTGGTTACAAGCACAGATAAATCATCCCACAGAGTCTGTAATGCAAATGATCAGCATTATATACAAGGTGGCAGTCCCATCAATGTTGACTGTTACAGCTCCTCAAGGAAGTCACACTGCCCTCGCAAAGCATTATGGTGTGGACACAAATGCAGCAAATTCGCTGTGAATAATGCTTTGGTGAAATTCGCTGCTCAACACTAATGATTACCTATTACAAACCATATTACCCATTACAAGTCTATTACAAACCTAATACAATTATACATGTTTTATTGTGCATGTCACACCTTTACATTTTTTGTCACTTTGGGGGCCACTGTATATAATGTTTAATACTTTATACATCTTATGCAAGACATTTTGTTTTTCCAGTGGCAGAGGGGCCCTTTTCACATCTCAAGAGGAGAAGGCTATTTGCACCATGGTCATAGCAAGAGATTCAATTAAGGGAGATACAGAGTGTCATTATAAAAGTAAACAATGTCTTTGAAAACATCTAATCTCAGCTATCGACAGGGTGCTGAAAAGACACCAGATGAGCATGAACCAGCTGTACCATGTACCATTTAAAAGGAAAGGTGACACAGTGAAGGAGCTATGGTACCACTATGTACAGGTAAATCGTCTGTGTGCAAACAGTAACTGTGCTTTACAGTAAACAGTACAACATTGTATAGTGATATACAATACAGTTAAGTGTGACCTGCACACATTTTCTATGGCTGTAGAAAAGAACATGCAATACGTATACATTTGATATAACTGTATATTGTCCGATTAAAGGATTTCCTGGCAGAAAAAGGATGCCATGGAAAAGCTAATTCTGAACAGAGTACCAGTACCTTACAGAATATTTATAATGTCAATTATAATATTGTGTAATATTAGGTTCTGCCATGAAAGTGAAGCTGAAGAAAAACTATCTTGTTAAAAAAGGAGCTAATTTTAAAGAAGCAAGCTGAGGGCCAGCTGCAGATTTATTATCACTCTCCCCTTGTTATTATCTACCCTTATCTTTAATTTAATAATCATGTTTGATCATTTGCATAAATTATATATATAACCATTCATTCATCCATCCACTTACTTAAGCTGCTCATTCTAATTTTAGTGCTGTAGTAAGCTGTAGCCTGTACTAGCAACTTCAGACACATGGCAGTAACCAAGGCCAGACAGAATGCCAATGCATCCTATGGTATACATAATGAAATGAACCAAAATAATATTGCAGCATAACAGTTTTCAACTTGTTTAAACCAATTTGGTATGTGGGGACAAAGCCTATCTGGACAATATCTGGAGCAAGGCAGAAAACAGTCTGTTACATGGCCTACTCAGGCACACTCCCAAAGGGCCAGTTTAGAATTACAAATTAAGTGTACCTGCACGCTTTTAGGGATGTTGAAGAAAAACCATAGTACCTAGAGAGAGAGAGACACCCATACCGAAATGGAGACAAGTGCCAGATAGGATTAAAACACAGGATGCTGGACCCAAGAGGCAGCAAGCCACTGTACCACAGTTTAGTATCAACCTACTGAAAGAATCAGAAAATAATACATCAAGTACTTACAGTTTGTGGTTACCTGAAACTGACTTCAACTCATACAGATTCTTCATAAATTGTCTTTAGGTCTTAACCTCATATAACAAGAAAAAAAAAAACAATGTAAAGAACAAAGGAAAACAGAGAGTCTACCTATTGTATCAATTTAAAGATCAACATGAAAACAAATAGTTAATGCATGGTCATAAAATCATTTAGTTAGATTAGAAGAAACAGTAAGTTCCACTCACTAAACAATACCCATATGCCAATCAAGAGGAGTCAGGCTAATAGGCTTAATATGCTAAGTGTGTTCAGCTCCACATTATTTAATACCAAATGGGGTAGTCATGCTCATTAAGTCCTGTACAGCAAGCAGTGGTTTTCATGGTAAAAGACAATAAAAATATACATTGCGCAAATAATCTCTTAATGTGAACTTTGAGAAGTAATCTACCATTGCCAGATAGTTACTATTGCTAAAACTAAGCAAATCTACACCTGTGTTTTGTCAAAGTCTCTCTGGGACACCATGTGGTTAGAAAACCTCTTTCTGCTGCACTTAACTTTACTTCCCTTCTATTGTTCTTATTTCTGTACTGGAAGAACAAATCATTAAGGTAAAAACAGAATTGTTGTGCACAAAATTAATACACATACATAGTTAAGTACACACTCCATCTCCAGACATTTCAATAATAAATCCCCCACCCCAGTTACACTATTGTGTATTGTGATTTGCTATATATAGATATTACTCAGGTGGGAGGCTACCTAGGATTTGCTCCTTGCATGAAGTTTGCTTGTGTGCCCCCATGGGTTTGCTCCAGTTTCCTCACCCAGTCCAAAGACGTGCAAGCTAGATAAATTGGTGATGCTAAATTGCCCTCTGTTGTGTGTGTGTATGTGCCTGCAATGGGCTGGCACCCTGTCCAGATGTTATTCCTGACTGCACTTATTACCTGCTAGGATAGACTTCAGCTCCCCCCTGCCCTTGGTAAGACGGTTTAGAGGATAATCTGCCCTGCCCAAAGCAGCTCTCACTTGCAAGTTGCCAATCCGTAAAATAGACAAAGACAAATTCTGTACAATTTCACTTACCTGGTTAGTTCACTGTTTCAAATTAAATTTGAAAGAGGTTATATAAATATGTTGAATACTATATTTTCATTTTTTACATGCAAACAGATCTTTGGTAGGCAGTACAAGTGATTGAAACAGTAATGCTCATAGTTGCAGCTTATGCCTGCTGTATGATGGAGATTTGAGCAAATCTTCACCACAAGTCATACACATGTTGCAAAATATTTAAAAAACAAAAAAATGGTATTTGTCTCTTTGGTGAAGCAAATGAATATCTGAAAACTCTCCATCTTTTAATTTGGTTAATTGTAAATGAATGTTACACTAAGCATACATTTTCTGCACTTCGTAAAATATGAAGCTGCTTGCTATGATTAAAATACACAGACAAACAAGCTTAAAATTGCAACATTTTCTGCCACTTAAATATCGTTAATGGTATTTGTGTCTTTGTTCATGATGTCTGCCAGTAGATGTACTTGACCTGTCCACGGAGGACTGGTGTTGTATGCTGAGTTGGAGAATTTCAGACACCATCACGCAGAAATCATGCATTCCTTGTTCCATTACAGGTTAAGAACAACCGAGTGTAGACAATTGATGGATGGATGGATGGATGGATGGATGGATGGATGGATGGATGGATGGATGGATGGATGGATGGACGAATATCAGAACATGACTGCTGAGTCATTGAAATATGCAAGGAAGCAAGAATTTCTGTTCACTTCATTGTGCTGCTGTCTGTAGTCGTTAAAAAGCCAACACCAAACAAGTCTACGTAGGTCTTACAGGTGGTTGGAACTTTCAGTAACTTTAAGTTAATTTCCATACTAAGATTGGGTTTTATAAATTCTGACTTTTACATAAGAAATGGCGTCTGCACATTACTGAGCATAAGCAAGTTTTAGACATGAGGCCTCTGGTCTGTAAGTACATTTGAACATTTTCTCTTTGTAGTTAGAACTAATTTATTGGATGCCTATATTTATAGTATGTATACCACTTTTTCTATTTTTAAATACAAGAATTTGGACTAGGCATGATACAGGGAGATTTTTTACTTCAAAATGCATTTTAGTAATAAAAGGTTTTCTTTGTAGTACAGAGTAAATTAGCTAGACTCAGTGCTAACAACCTTGCTAGAAGTGTGAATCGCCATATTTCTTGCAGTTTCTATTTAAAAAAACAAGACTTGTTAAACAAAAGTTAAGTGAATGGATAAATATGTCACTACCTCAAAGTGTATTCAGATTTCAGATGTTATAAATATTCTTATACTTCTGCAGTCTGAAAGTAGAGTACACTTACTATATACAGTGCTTTGAAAGTCCAGGCATGAAAACTCAAAGTGGTAATGGAATAAAATCTGTAGCTTGTTTGAGCGAATGCAAGGAGATTAAACAAATGAGCCATTAAAACACTATCAAGCAATCCATAAGGAAAAACAGTTGATTAATGAAGAAGATTCCATCTATCTATGGGTTTACTTAACAGAGCATGAAACAATTCACCATCTCAACAAATACAACAAGAAATAAACCAAAAGAAGAAATAGTACTGAATGTCAGGGAAAAGGTCAGGTCGGAAATGAGAATTGATCAAGTAATGAAACTGTTGTAACAAGTGGACATCAATTTTCCAAGTAAAAAAATAGAAAAACAAAAAGAAAACATAATTGACAAACCTAACCAAAAACTGAACATTATGTGAAGCAGCAGTTGTAAAAATTCAGTTTTTCTCATGGATGTTTAAGATACTGAGACCGAACTTCTATTTATAGCTATTCATTGTTGTAAAGAAGAAAAAAAGCATTGATTGCAACTTCCTTGATAGTCAGTGAAATTGCTGCTTGTTATACTGTATTAGTATTTAGTGTCACTTCCAAGTGTCATTTGTAGCATTTTAGTATTTGTTAATTACTCTGCAAGGCACCACATTCAAATTAGCTGATGAGGCTAACTGGAGCATGCTGGTGCATATTTTTTGTGAAGAATTTTTTATTGAAGAGAATAAAAGAAATACAAAAAGAAACAGGATGTGTGAAATTAAAAAAAAAAAAAACTGGTACCCACCAGTCTGTAGCTATAATAAACATAAATGGAGAAATTAGCTACATAGAGCTTTCATGACTAATTCTAAAAAGGTAGTGGTCCACAGCCAGACAGTATAAGAAAGGCAACAAGGAGGATGAGCTGTTAATCACTAGCCACCAGATAGCCATTCACCTACAATGGCCAAAAGCCATTCCCTGAAGTATGGGGCAGATTCTGCATTAATCCTTAAAGCTGAAATTTCCAGAAGAGTTAGGTTTTAAAAAGAAGCTTTCCAAGACTCAACAGAAACAGAAGATGTCCAAGAACAGGCTATTGCCAGTTTGGCAGTATGGTTACCCAGAGAGTATAATCTGCTGGATTGGACTGTGAGAGAGCGAGTTAGGTCCAGGAGAAAGAAAATATGAGGTTAAGTTTGAAATTTGGACAAAGACAATTGAAGAGATTTTACGGTTCTTGATTACTTTCTGCTCTTGTTCTTGGATTTTGTTTTTTGGAATAAGTTTATCAGAATTGTTGATTTTTTCTGTTTGGTTAACCAAATATTTTATCTAAAGTTTCTTTGTTGCCTTTTTGTGATCAAACTGGAGGTTTATGGTTTAAACTTTAACCTATTTGTTTGTTCTGAGGCCTAACTTGGCTCCCACTTCCTACACTTTTAAAAACACTGGTTCTTTAATGGCATTTTATGGTCCTTTGCTGGGTTATCTGGTTTCTCCTAGAACTATTGCTTGACAAGGTACCATTTCATTCTGGGATGGGTTCTTTGCATATGAAGTTGGTTCTTTGTGCATTGAAAAACTTCCTAATATGAAGAAAAAAAAAGAAATATTTAATGTATAGTATGATACATATTAAGAAAATATTTACTTGCCCTGTGTTAATGTATGCAGGAAGAGTCCTTTGAAAATCAGGAACCCTTCATGTGGATGGTTCCTTTAGGAACCAATAATGGTTTCCTTATGGCATCGCCCACTCTGGCCCCTCTCGGCTTCCCAGTGGTGAGATCTATTTTTGGGTAGGCCAGTTAGGGTTCTGTTTTTTATGGATATTTTTGAAAGTAGTGAGAACAAAATTATTCAAATGCAGGTTTTGTCTGTTTAGTACTGAACCAATGTATGGCAGTTCTAGGGCATGGCAGTAATTGGAGGCGACTGCACCAAATCTAAAATGTCAAAGTTTAAAATTAACTAGTCACAGAGATAAAAGAAGGGAGAGGTGTGTATAGACAAAAATGGTTTAAAGGTAGATAAGCAGATCTGGACCAACAATTCCGTACCCTGAAACAGCTTCATAAGAACTGAAGAAACTGATTATGTGAGGTATATTTGAGGAAGAATCATCCAGGAAAAGCAGGATATCATTGGCAAATAAAGAAACTTTTTGTGGAATGTAATGCATAATTAAATTGGTGATTAATTTTGTCTTGAATAAATAAATGGCTAATGGTTCAAGGAAGAGTTTGAAAGGAAGTGGGGATAAATGACACCTTTGTCTAGCACTTCTCTGTATTTGGAACAGTTGAGATACTGTATGTCAGAATTTGTTGGAAATTACCATGGAAAGTGATGAGTATAGGGTTTTAATCATAGTTATAAACTTTGCACCTAACCCCATCTTTACTATGGTCTGCCAAAGAAATGCCTAATTCATGCAAACACTCTGCATCTAAAGAGAGAGGGGTGGCTGGTGAGGTAAGGACTACATCAGATGAACAGAGAAGATGATGAGTAATTGTCAACTGCATTAACTTTGTCCTAGGCACACGTAACTTAAATAGAATCTCCATATTCACACGAAATAGTAATTTCTTTCAAACATATAAGGCCCATCCATCAATTATTTCAGCCTTTAAGTATTTTCTCTAACTTTCTTATTGCTGCAGTGGTTAGTGTTGTTGCCTCCATAGACCATCGTTCAAATCTCATCCTGGGCTCTTTGGACTTTTCTCTGGGTACGTTTTCAAAAAAACATGCAATACCTGCACTTCCTCCTTTCCAGAAGTATTTATGAATTCCTCTTTAGGTTTCTTATGTATCCACTGTGTATTTCTTGTATTTTTTCACATGGACCAATTTTATTGAAATGTGGCACACTTATTCTTCAAGAAAAATTTGTTGAGATAATTCAGTTTTCATTGCAATACCTCAGACAGACTGCGCTGTATAAACTTTTGCAATTTGAAAATCTTCCATTCAAAAGAATTGGCGAATTTGTGAACTTATCAGTCTTAAAACAGAGATACGTTCTGTTCGACTTCAACTACGGATTACTTTACTGTTTCGGTTTTAACTTGACAGCAGATACGCCAGCTTGTATATTTTCTATATTTTTGTCTTTCCTACCTCTGATAGCCTCTACTGAACAGATATCAAATTCAAGTTAATGAAATCCCAGTAGACTGGTGTGCTGGTAGGAAGCTACTCACTATCACAAGCTGCTTGTGCAGGCAGGCAGTTGGGCAATTCTGCATCTGCAAGTCCAACTGCGTGTGCAGAAACCTTTACACAAATTCTTCATGTTTTCTAGCTGCTTGAGTGCAAACTGAAGAGATGCAGTGTATTGGCATTTCACTCCTCCTGATGCAAGTAAATTAAATGATTGTCCAAACCATAAAACTGTAACCTACAAGCAAGGAAAATAAATGGTTATCTAGATACACAGTATGAATGAAGGACCTTGTAGCATTTAAGACCATTATGCAGAGTAAATAAACATTTACTCTGTCAAATTACTTTACACTAAACCAACCTTACAGCTCCATTATCTGCAGATTATAATGATTCAGTATTTCACAGAGACTATAATTTACTAGGGTGACTAGACATTCTGGTGACAGCTGAAGTACCGATTTCAGGCTATGCGTCCCCCCATAAATAACTGAGGGATATCAAAATCTCCTGGTTTTGAAAAGCTACCTGACTAATGAAGTTTTCAGTGCCACAAACAATGCTTTGCTGAAACAAACATCATTACTGTGATGTATTAACGAGACAAGCACATATGTATCTTGCTCAGTCAACTCCTTATTAAATTCAACCAGGAAAAACACTTCTCCCCTTCCTCCAGTTTACACTTACGCACCTGTGGAACATTCTATCTACAGCAAGCATTTTGGTACAATATTCATATGCCCAAAAGCCATAATAAAATGCCATTAAACAGTACAGAACATTACTTCCCCCTTTAAGATAGTGAAGGCCTTTTTTAACATGAATAACAAATGCTCCATAATAAATGTTCAGTACCATGAAAGTAACAGTTTAACATCCTCATGGCTCATAACAATTTGGTGGTGTCACAACCCTCTTGGACAGTCTCAGGCCTATTGGCTCAGAGGCCAGGAGCTCTAAAGGAGTACTAAACAGGGTGTTTAAACTCCCAGGGCGCTTCATGCTGATTACTAATATTGCCATCAGAATGAGAACTTGTCTGTTTGGATAATGTGTCAGGACTAACACGAGCCTTCAGTTGATCACTCTGGCGTCCGTAAATGGTGTCAGAGTTCCTACTTTGAACTTTGTAAAAGATTGCACCTGTCTGTTGAGTAATCATGCCTGTAAATCCACTGTTGACCTGGGTTTGAGGTATTTATTTCAAATTATCTTTCTGGAGGAATGATAGCTATTCTGTTGATATTGTTTCTTCACATCATTTCAACAGTCCTGGCTTTAAGGAAATCAAGTCTGGCACTAATTTGTCTCTGTGAAAAAGATCTGCAGGTGACTGTCAAGTGGTGCAATTACTTGCAGTAGGATATTGCAACAGGAAAAATGAAATTTGATCCTCTGTTCCCATAATTGTGTTAGTGAGCTTCATCTTTCTGAACCATTGCTTCTCTGATGGATGACCCAGAGCACTGGTTGAGTGTATAATGCCATTTTGTTTTACAGTATTTGTAAACTCAGCTGATATAAATGCACTTTCATTGTCTGTTACTATTTGCTCAGGTAACCCATATGCTGAAAAACAGTCTTATAATAGTGGCTTGAGAGGTTATTTGAGACATAAGAAAACCCTCTAACCATTTAGAATATGCATCAACTACTGTTATAAACATGTTACCTTGAAAATGACCTGCATAATCTATGTGTATTCTTTTCCAGGGCTCACCAGGAAATACCCAAGGATGCAAGGGTACTTCTGGACATCTCTGTTCCACTTGGCATGCTTCACACTCCTTGCAAATTTGTTCCAATTCAGAGTCAAACTATGGCCACCAAGCATATTTCCAAGTGAGTACTTTCATTATCACTATGCCTTGATGCCCTGTGTAGGCTTCTTTTAATACTGAACTCCACAGTTTGGCGGGAGCTATCACTCTAGAGCCTCATTAGACGCATTCCTGTGCAACCAATAGTTCAAATCTCCTCTTGTGGAGCACCTTCAGATTCTCTTCAATTTGTCCTGGCCAACCTTCCATGATCTATTGATATGATATACTTTAGATAGCTCACTGTCAGTATTTGTCACTCACACCACCTGCACTGCATTTATTGGTGCTGCCTCAAGGTGCTCAGACAACAAAGCATAAACATGTGCTGAAACTGCAGCTGTTTCTTCATCACTAGTTTCAGGTAATGGGACTCATGATAATCCATACGCACATCCAACACACTTCTCCCCTTCTTCTAGTTTACAAACCTGTGGAACCTTCTATGGCAAGCATTTTAGTGTAACATTCACATGACCAAACGCCATAGTAAAATGCCATTAAACAATACACTACAATTATGTTGAGCACAAAGCTCCAAAGCTCAGATGGCTCAGTGGTTATAACCTGCGGACTTAAAGTGGCAGGAAGCTGCGTTACCTTGAACCTTTCCAATCGTTTGTGAATGTGTTTTTGTCATGCTTGTCCAAAGATTATAATGGAGGTAATCTCTTCTTCTAGATCCGGAGCAGTGATACAACACAGTTTGTAAGTGCTTTAATGTATATGTTGCTGGACTGGGACTTGAACTCCAGTTGCCCGGTTCTGAGGGGGCAATTTTACCATTGTGCTATTTGGGTGCTCATACCTTACAGTAATTTGCCTCAAGGTCTCACAAACTGGACCCATATATTTTTTAGAATTTTTTCATGACATTTTTAAAAAATAATTTAAACGAATAAATATCTGGCCAATCCTGAGGGTACCTTCAGGATCTTTTCTTGTGGGGCCAGCTGCAGTGTGTGTGGATTGGTCATTGGGTTTACGAGATGCTGCTCTGGTTAATGCCTCACTTACAGACTAAATGTAAATGAATTTAGGTGTGATATTTAACCTTTTAAATGTGATATTTAACCTTTTAAATGTGATATTTAACCTTTAAAGCTGAACATTTAGTATTTAAGTATGATATTTGGACCGGAAGTGACATTCTTGGGCCCAGAACCGGAAGTGACGTCATTGAATCCAGCCGAAATTTCCCGTGGTTGGTCTGCAGATGAAAAGAGAAAAAGTTAGTGTAATAGTACCTAGTATATACTGAATATGTGTTAATTACATCAGCAACTATCCAAACTTTATTTCAGACTTAAGGTTCGTTGGACTTTCAATGCATGAAAAGGCATCAACATTTCAACAACTGCTCATCAACAAGTGTATCTGCCCTTACTTTTGATGCAGAATATAGTTCAGCACGACGTTTACCAACATTTACCATGAGTGAATGTAGCTCACTTGCAATGTTTTCAAAGATGCAGCAGACATGCCGAGCATAAAATACAAGAATAAACTGTCAGTTTTCTTTGTGTGTGCACAGATCTGTCATCAAATACATACATGTGATTCAAAGTGAAATTGTGTATGTATGTAATTTAAAACTGCTAATTTTTTAGCAGTTGCCCACCAGCAGTGTTTGGTACGTATCAAGAATGTTATCGAGTGTACCAGCTTACATCACTCATATTCAAGCTCCACTGACCCCCTTGGCTCTTGGATTGAATGCTAGTGTATTGCTGTACTCCTCACTTCATGGCGGACCCCCACACACTCTTCGAATGAGTTAAATAAATCAGTCTCACATAGATATTATTAGCACTTCAGGCACAAAACTCTAGCTGAGCTATATTTTTTACTTTTCATTTTGCGCCTCATTTCCAGCCAAGTAACATGTTGCATTGATCCCACTATTTTCACAACCATTTATTCTTGCATTTACATTCAGGTCTGCTGTGTCTGTAAAAACTTTGCCTTGTGAGCCACTGTCCACACTCTGCACTCTTCACTCTCGATCACTCCATCCACTATGTGCCACTTCTCATGTTCTCCTATCCCCATTTAAAAATCATGCTGACTTTGTACTTCATATTCCATGGTGTGCCAAAAAAATCGCAATGTCATTTGAAGCGAGTGTAGAGTAATTTTTTTACCTAACTGAAATACACGGAGCATTGTTTATTTTTTTTCTTCACCACATGAAGTGAAACAAGGTACGGTAAGTGACATGTTCTCATTGATTATTTTATAGTTGTCTGCTACAGACAGGCTGCAATTCACACCTGGGAAACAACATCCATTAATGTTGATAACAGTGGCAGAAGAGGATTTATTGAGATAAAAAGAATATGCAAGAACTGCCATGTGAGAGCGGGAGGAGAGAGACAGTGTACCAGCATTCAATGCATGTTCATTGTGGTGGTAATAGGGCATCTTTTTTGTAACAAAAAATGGATATCTATCATCAATCACATTTTTGAATAGAATTTCATAGTTGAAACAGCATAGCCATTTGAAGTACAACAAATTAAGAAAAGGCTATTGTGTCTGTTCAACCCTCAAATGCACCTGAATGTTACACTAATTGTGTACATCTTCTAACTTGTTCCTTTTTTTATTTGGCTCATGGGCCATTCAAAAAATGTTTTTGCCTTTCCTTTTTCCTTGCTTCATTCCCTCTTAATTTAAAGTAACAGGATTAACATATAAGGCAGAAGGCAATCTATGGAAGTATGATTTGGGCTGATAAAATGATTGCATTGCCCTTTTTTTACATTCATTACCAGGAGGAAAACTTTCACCTAAATAGAAAGAAGATGCAGACACTATATAGACAAAGACCAAGACAAGACTCAAACAGTACTATAGGACTGCACCTGTGGCGACACAACAAAAATTTGAGAAATAAGTTCTGAGATGAGCTAATATCTTTAGATTACATTTAGTTTCAGGAACAGAGAAATTCTTGTAATTTGTTCTATTGTTTAGAGAAGAGAAGTGAAAAACACAATTTTCTAATGGGGGTTAAAATGTGTTCAGAATGGAAATGTCAAAAGTAGCAGATTGAGGCTGTGGATAGCTCGAGAAAACACAGATGGAGAAGAATTTGTGAACTCCACACAGTTAGGATGTGGAGATATTTTGGTTCCAAAGTGAGATTCTGATATATCTATCTTCTGATTTCAATGGCTAGATGATTCTGTATTAAATAATGTAAAAACAGAAGAAAGGAAATGTCCAAGCTGTTGTATTTACAATTTTTTCTGTGCATGTTCACAAGTCTGTGTCATAAAAAAAACAATTTTGAATAAAGTATTGGTAGGAAAGCTCCTTGGTGTTGCCAACAGGTGGCACTGGAGCACCTTTTTTAATAAGTAATTGCATTATGTTTACTTTTAGTTCACTGTCATATGTACCTAGTACAATGAGATTCTTACTTGCCTGTCTCTCAAAGACTACTGACAATACAATTCACACCGCAAACAGGCAAAGAATGTAAAACTATATACTGTATGTACGAGGTATTTACTTCAGACAATATATACTCGTATGTGTAAGAAAAAATATAAATTACATTCATGTAGTTGACAGTACAAATGACTATTCAATAGCCTTATCGCCTGAGGATGGAAACTTTTCCTGAATCTAGAAATAATACATTTTATTTTTTACAGCACCTCCTAGTAGTCCTGCAATGCATGCAAGCATAGAGAAGAAAGAGAGTGGGTTAAGGGAGTTGGGGCATGACTGTGCAGGATGGCTGAGGTCTTTGCCAATACTATTTGTCTTTATAAGGCACGATTATTCAAATAATTAAAATGGTGTTTATTAAAAAAACCTCCCTATCATTTTCTAAGCCCCATTCATCCTTTAAAGAAGGAACGGCATGGAACCTCTTGGTCCATTACAGTGAGAACAAATCTCAACATAATAAGATACAAAATAACCATAAAAGGGATATAAATTCTACATAGATCACACTAACATATCCACACTTTATTTGCATCCTCCGTCCATTTTCTGAGGCAGCAACCTAAAGCTTATATTGGCATCTAAGACTGAAACAACCCTGGATTGGGTTCTAGTCACTTACAGGCCACACTCACACTCACACACCCACACTTACTCACACAGGATTGACAATCAATATTTGTTGTGTGGAATTAAAAGAGAACTATGCAGGGAATAATTCAAGTTACCAAATAGAGAACATGCAGGAAGCAAGTGGGACAGAATTCAAACTGAAGAGATGAAGCAGCAATATTAACTGTTTCACCACGTTTAATTATAGAGTTAAAAACTAACTAAAAAAGGCATTTGTTTAGGAAGAAACTGGAGTACCAGTGAAAACATTAGTGGAGAAAGAAGAACCTCTAAACTCCACGGACAGTGAGTAGACTATAAATCTAATCTGTGCAGCTCTGAGGGAGTAATTTCATCAAATATCCCCATCAATGAAAAATATTTAGTTTTAAATTCACTTTAACCGTTTAAGGCAATTTCTTGTGATAAAAGAGAACCCATCAGGATTAGTCTATGTTTTATACACAGTGCATCAAGCTGCTGCTCATTGAGATCCTGGTTTGCATTTAATAAATAATGATGATAACTTAATAAATAGAAGGAGAGTGTTTAAGCAATTTAGAAATATTTTTGGTATCGTTTAGTAATGAGAAGTGTAACAAATGTGAATCATTCTTGATTGATTAAAACTGACAACTGTTCCCAATTAGAACATTTCAAGCAACAAACACTAATAGGTTGTTATGGATTGCACTGCTCAAAAGCCAGACTTAAAAGAGATCTAATCGAAACATTGCATTCTACTCAGTTCAGAATAAGTGAAGTTTTTAAACTTTTAATTCTGTCTAGGCTTAAGGCTGAAGCATCCCACACTTAGATTCTTTAACATCTCATTTTGCTCTAATTTTAAATTTCAGCAATAAGATATTGGCTGAAGTGTCCATTTTGCCCACTCTAATGACTGTTAAACCGAACCAGCATTTCATGACCTAAATAAGTAAAACAACATGTTTTTAGTGTTTAAGGGAGCCAAATAATTTTTATATACATCAAGAAAGCATTATGACTTTCACATTTTTTTAAATTTGTCATACGCGTTGTACCAGTACATGTTCCCTAACCTGACCTGATGATTATCTTAGTCCAGTAAATATAATACATAGGATTCACATAAATAGGCTGATTGATTTATTTTTCAGTGTATATTTTTCCACTTAAATCAATGGGTTTCTGAACCCAGTCATAACACAAATTTGTTAAGTATTGTTTTTAGCTCAGTCATTTGGGATGCTTTTAATAAGACCTTCTCCAGTCAGAAAAAAACAAAATTACAGCCAATGAAACGACTGTCCTGATATTTCAATTTACAGCCTTTGAGATACATTTCCAACTTTCTGTCAAGAATTTGAACAAGACTTGCACAATAACATGTGTCCTAGTTATCACAGTAGAGATTCCTGCATGGTACTTTGGTAGTACACTTTGGTTAATGTGAAGGTAGAGTTCCTTGTCTAATTATATTTAGAACAGAACTGGCCTTATTCTTTCTGCCCTCTCTTTCAAGTGGAACCATGGTCAAGTGACATAGTCTTCCACAGAGAAGAGAGAAGAACATCGATCCATTTTCCCATTTTCCAACCCACTGAATCCTAACACAGGGTCACAGGGGTCTGCTGGAGCCAATCCCAGCCAACACAGGTCTCAAGGCAGGAACCAATCCCGGGCATGGCGCCAACCCACCGCAGGACACACACACACACCCACACACCAAGCACACACTAGGGCAATTCAGAATCGCCAATCCACCTAACCTGTATGTCTTTGGACTGTGGGAGGAAACCAGAGCACCCGGAGGAAACCCACACAGACACGGGGAGAACATGCAAACTCCAACCAGGGAGGACACGGGAAGCGAACCCGGGACGAAAAGAACATGCAATAAAGTATTTGGAGTTTCTTTTCCCTTCCCCTCTCATTCTTCACAGTGTGAAAAGTGTGACTATTTATGGTATATATATTTATATGCCTGTACTCAATCATGTTCAAAAATATGTACACCCCACGGAAACTACTGACGTTTTTAACATATTTGAGCAGGCAAACATTAGATCTGTATGCAAACAGCTCTAACAAATAAAGGTGATATACTTGAATAAAAATACAAGGAAAATTTGCTTTTTCAATCATTTCTTCATCAAAAATTTCAATAGATAGAATGGTTTACTTGGGAAAAAGTAAGTCTACACTTGGCCTCAGAAACTGGTATTACCGCCTTTAGCAGAAATGACTTCTTGTAGGCGTTTTTCAAAACTGCGCACCAGTGATGATATTGACTCAATTGCAATTTTGATCAATTCTCCATGCAAAATTGTTTCAGTTAATAATAGTAATAATTTATTTATATAGCACCTTTCCTCAAGGCATTACAAGATGTTTATGGGTTTCTTGCATGCACTGTTTGTTTCAAATCCTTCCAAAACATTTCTGTGGGATTCAAAAAAGGACTTTGAATTGGAACAATTCCTTGGTGGATTTGCTAGTGTGCTTGAGGTCATTATTGTGTTGAAATGTACATTTCTGGTTCAACTTCAGCTTTCAGACAGATGGCCTCACATTCTCCTTAACTTTACTTTGATATGATGCAGAACTCAGAGTTGACTCAATGACTGCAAATTGCCCAGGTCCAGCAAGGCAATGCCAAACTTTAACATCTCCATCACCATGCTTCACAGTTGGTATGATAAACTTCTCCTGAAATGCTGTCTGCATTTGTGCCAAACATGTCTACTGCTACTATGGCTAAATCCCTCTTTCTTTGATTTATCTGTTCCACAAGGCCTGGTCTTTGTCTGTGTTGGGTGTATGTGCTGATAGCATGTTGCCGCACCCACCACACAATGAATCACCTTGATTGGGCCCCAAGTGCAGTAGGTGACACCTCAGCACCACACTGGAACAATGTGAGTTTTTTATGGAGGCTGGAGTGCCAATCCTGCTACTAAACCCTAAGTTTTCCCTGTAAGTTGGACGACCTGCTTGCAGGGCTGGATGCAGATTAACGTCATACCCAGGACAAAGAAATTGTAGGTTAAGGGCCTTGCTCAAGGACCCAATGGAGTTTATCTGTGTGTGCAATGGCAAACTGTATTCTTGCATTAATGTTCTTTTGGGACAGCAAAGGCCTTTTTCTGGCAAACCACAATTAAAGGTCAAACTTGTGATTTTTTTCAGATTCTAGATGTATGCACTTTGACCCAACAATTGCAACGTTACCTGTAGATCCCACAATTACATTTGGTTTTTTTTAGAGGCTTCTTTTAGTATCAAACATTTAGCATTACATAAATCACACTAACAACCTGCTGAGCCAGACATTCTTGGCGCAATTAGTAGTCATTTGATATCTATGCCACTTGTAGATGACTGTTTTTACACTGGAATGACTGATTATAAATAATTTGGTGGTCTTTTAAAACCCCTTGCCAGACTCTTAGGCAATAGCAACCTTATTTCTAAGGATCTTAGAACACTCTTTTGATCTTGGCATGATGACACCGCACACGTCAATAGCAAAGAGAACATAAGACCATATATATGTTTGGTTTAAATTGGATAGATACCACCTGCATACTTCCTAAGGAGGTTCTAGTCATTGACACCTAATCTGGAACACCTGATTCTGATTTTATGGATTTATAGAGGTGATACATGTAGGGGTATACTTACTTTTTGCGTATGACAGATCTGCATTTTTATTAATTTAGATTGTGGGAATTAATACACCATGTCAATTTTAGGTGTCATTTTGTTCAAGTATTTCACCTTTAGGTTCTAGTTAGGTGAGATCTAAAGTTTCCCTGTTCAAATATGTTGAAGCAGTAAAAAATTTCCATGGGGTGTATTTACATTCTCACATGAATGTATATCATTGAATTTTTATATTATATTCTTTAAAGTGAACATACTCAGAATCAACATTTACCCTTTAATCCATCCATCCATCCATTTTCCAACTCGCTGAATCCGAACACAGGGTCACGGGGGTCTGCTGGAGCCAGTCCCAGCCAACACAGGCAACAAGGCAGGAATCAATCCTGGGCAGGGTGCCAACCCACCGCAGGACACACACAAACACACCCACACACCAAGCACACACTAGGGCCAATTTAGAATCACCAATCCACCTAACCTGCATGTCTTTGGACTGTGGGAGGAAACCGGAGCGCCCGTAGGAAACCCACACAGACAACATGCAAACTCCACGCAGGGAGGACCCGGGAAGCGAACCCAGGTCCCCAGGTCACCCAACTGCGAGGCAGCAGCGCTACCCACTGCGCCACCGTGCCGTCCTTACCCTTTAATGTTCAATGAAATTTTGCAAGTCCAATCTTTAGTTTTATTTCCTTGCAGTATTGTTTATTTCATCAAATGACTATGAATTACTTCATTATATTTATAGAAAATAATGGAGTGATTATGATATTGTATAATAAAGAACAGATAAACAGTTATGACTCTTGCACTCTGATATGTCTTTCTATTTGTTTTCAAAGTTTAACAAGCTTGTTCCTGAAGAGCTATTGAGGACACTGTATTGCTTCAATGGAGGTCCTACATACATAAATAATAGTTATAGTAGTAATAAAAGGGTGTCATTTGTTTTTTACTGGGACATTTTAATTATTCAAATTATTATCTCTCCTCAAGCAAGATGTAAGAAAGACCAGAGTGTCTTTGCTTGTTAATACATAATGTAAAATAGGAGATTCCTTTAGAAGATAACAACAAAGAGCATGTATTTAGCAAGTCAGGAGACAGCACATGTGAGAGCAAGCAGATGGCTTAATAGAGCATGTCATTATCTGAACTGCCAGTGGTGGTTTCATTTACATGGTTACAACTTTATGCAGTTTCCCAGTAAAGTACATTTTGTTTGTTTCTCTCTTGTAAAACAAATACAAGAAGATATATGGTATAAGACTATATAAAGGGTACTATAATGGAAAGAGAAAAAAAATGTACTTGTCCTAAATGAGGAAAGCTGGTGTCAGGAAAGGCATGTGGATATAAAAATCATGCAGAAACCAATAAAACATTGATCCCACATAGAATTGGGAAAATATGAAGAAGAAGATAAAGGGCTGCCATGGCTAATTATTACAGAGATACTGACTTTCACATTCTTGTCCATTTCACCACTACCTGATCAAGGCACCATGCAGTCTCTACATTGATGGATTGAAGGCCAGATGTCTACATGACCATCATCATCTAATTCTTCCACGTGAAGCCTGAAAACCATGAGGACTGATTGAGATCATTTATGTTAGGTAGAATGCCCAGTCGGGGCTGGGTGGTCTCAATAACAACAACATTTATTAATATAGCACGTTTTCATACAAATGATGTAGCTCAAAGTGCTTTACAAGATGAAGAAAGATAAAAGAAAAAATATAAAAATTAGGCAATACTAATTAACAAAGAATAACAAAGAGGTTTTTTTTTGTTTGTTTTTTTCTGTCCTCCCTGGCCATCGAACCTTACTTTATTCTTTGTTACTTAGTATTGTCTAATTTTATGTTTAATGCTGATAAGAAGCCGTGATGTGTTTATCACATAAGAAAAGAATAAAAATTAAGAAACCATGTATTACTGCGGACGGCATGGTGGCGCAGTGGGTAGCGCTGCTGCCTTGCAGTTGGGAGACCTGGGGACCTGGGTTCGCTTCCCGGGTCCTCCCTGCGTGGAATTTGCATGTTCTCCCCGTGTCTGCGTGGGTTTCCTCCGGGCGCTCCAGTTTCCTCCCGCAGTCCAAAGACATGCAGGTTAGGTGGATTGGTGATTCTAAATTGGCCCTAGTGGGTGCTTGGTGTGTGAGTATGTTTGTGTGTGTCCTGCGGTGGGTTGGCACCCTGCCCTGGATTGGTTCCTGCCTTGTGCCCTGTGTTGGCTGGGATTGGCTCCAGCAGACCCCCGTGACCCTGTGTTCGGATTCAGCAGGTTGGAAAAAGGATGGATAGATGTATTACTGCAAAAATGGTGTAGAATGAGCCAGAAAAAGAAGGGAGGAAAAAGATTATATAATTTTTGGTAGAAAGACAAACAGATATAAAAAAAACTATTATAAACTGATTAGCAAACCTAAGTGGTCTTAGTGTCTAAAGCACGGGAGTTTAAGCACTAAGACTGTTGGTTCAGTCTTCACCTTTACCATGAGCAATTTTTTTTTGGCTTGCCTGAGGTTTATCCTTACCAAAATGTGCTCCACTACAGTAGCATTGTAATTTTAAGTTGCATTGGAATAGCATCTCAAGATGGAAGGAAGTTATTTAAAATAATGGATGTTACTTAGTTATAATGAATTTGGAGAATTTTAATTAACATTATTGGAGAGTTGTTGGGAGCCAAAATGTAGTAACTGTAAAAAATGAATAATGTTCACTTTTACAAAGGAATAAACCTCAAGATGCATGGGGAGAATTAAGGATAAGGAAATACCTGGAAGAGAGTTAAGAGAGAAAGAAGGCAGTAAAATGAGAAATACAGAGATAAAATGAGGACATATCCAACAAGAAACATGTCTAAATTTGTAAGAAAAGTCAACATCAAAGAAAGAGGTAGAGTTGGAGAAGGAGGAATCATTTAACTGCACCCAGGAAGAACACACTTGGTGGAACTATACAGAGAAATAAACAGAAAATCAAGTTGCCAGAACATTTTGTGAAGGTTACTATATCAAGACTGAAAAAGAAAGTAAATGTTACAGAATTTGTTAATTGCTAAAAGATTAGATTGAATTCACATGTTTCAAAAGCACTCCTCAAGGTCTTGTTCAAGATGTTAGAGTTTAAGAAGAGCTGCTTTATGGGTACAATTCAGGATTACAAAATGACAATGTTTTTGCAAGATTTAATGAAAAGGTTTAAAAGAACTGTTCATATGGCTTTAAGTATTTGTGAAATCTTTTTAAGAAATTCAAAAGGAAGAAATATAATTTGCAGTGAATGTATAACAAAAGATGTGACAGTTGTGGTGTTCTGAGTGGTAAAACGCCCATTTATTGCCATCAGGTAAGATATCCATCCATCCATTTTCCAACCCGCTGAATCCGAACACAGGGTCACGGGGGTCTGCTGGAGCCAATCCCAGCCAACACAGGGCACAAGGCAGGAACCAATCCTGGGCAGGGTGCCAACCCACCGCAGGACACACACAAACACACCCACACACCAAGTACACACTAGGGCCAATTTAGAATCGCCAATCCACCTAACCTGCATGTCTTTGGACTGTGGGAGGAAACCGGAGTGCCCGGAGGAAACCCACGCAGACACGGGGAGAACATGCAAACTCCACGCAGGTAGGACCCGGGAATTGAACCCAGGTCCCCAGGTCTCCCAACTGCGAGGCAGCAGCGCTACCCACTGCACCACCATGCCGCCCCTCAGGTAAGATATGTCTATTATAAAAACCAAATGAACTGGGTTGAAAGCGTTATTGCTGAAGTGCTCCTTCAGTTTGGAGATCCAACGTAACATTGTGGAGCTTTTGTGACCTAGTGAATGGAAGAAGCAAAGCGTGCAGGCACAGGGATGTAGGAGTTTTTGCTCTTCTTCTTGGTTACAGACTTTTTAGGAGTAGAGGGGAAGAGACAGACATGTGATGTGGGATGCAAGCTCCACACCTTTTCCACGTGTTGCTTTGAAACTGGATCCTCAGAATCTTGACATATAACATAACATAACACATTCAAACCTTCTTAACCCATTTCAGGACCAAAAGTTTATCCTGGCAGAATTAGAAACTATCATGATGGTATAGTGTTTTTCATATTATTTTCTTAGTTTACAAATTTCTAATATAATTTATTATTATTTTTATATTATTCCACCATTATGTTGCTTGTGCGGATGTAGCCTTGTTATTTACAGTTGTCATTGCACTTCTTGTGGTGTCACAACTACCTAACACAATTTATGATGGCGACATGTGGTTCGTGTTTTCCTCGCTTTAGGGTTTAAAAAAAAATACCTGAAGATTCTTTATGATTTGGAAAATTGTCTTCATTACTAGTTGTAGACTGTTTACAAAACTGTTTGAGTACAGTTTTGGTTTAGTGTTTTGGTGTTTTCATTGCTGGTTTTTGCCATCTTGGTAACTAACATTTGCCTGTTCTTTCCGATCGTAATTTTTTAGACTTCTGTCTTCCAACCTCTTTCTCTTTCTCTCTCTCTCTCTCTGTCTTCCAATTTTCATTTTGGCCAAAATAAAGTTTAAGATCAATAAAAAAAAATAGCAATGCTGAAATGAAGAGAGTTATGACTAAGAATTGTCAATTCTAAACTGGAGTACATGAGGAAAAACCCATAGTGAGAACTTACAGATGTGTAATTCGAACCGAGGTCTCTGTATCTGTGATGCAGCACTGGTAACCACTGTGCTAAAAAGTCACCCGCAAAGGGAATAAGAAGTGAAATGAGATGATACCTGGTATAAAACAGATTTTTAGTCAATTTATAAGTAGTCTAATTTTATGGTTGAATATTATGGATAAAAAGAAAGGCATCTTCCCTTTATTTTACTAAGTTTGATTTATTTTGTGAGTTTTGCTACACCACCACTAATACAATAACCAGGTAGTATTTATAAAAGACTTTCAGTATCTTCAGAAGTAATACAGGTATAAATGTCACTTCACTATACAAATGACCATTTTTGTCTTTTTCTAGGTTATCAGTTTTACATTAATTAGCATTAATTAACTTATCAACTACACTTGTTAGCATTTAAGAAGCAAGAGCTGTAACATTGTTTTTCCTGAAATTAACAAATACTAATCAATACAATGAATCAAAGACAGCAGCAATTATACAAGCATTATCCAATAGCTGTAGGATTACAACAAGATCTCAAGTGGGAAAGGGAGATTAGTAAAAAGTCAATTATCTACATTATCCATTAACCATATGTCCTCATTTATCAGCTGCAATCAGGTGCTTCAAGCAAGAAAGTCCCATTTCCTTTATATTCTTGAAACAATAAGAATAATACATTATAGGTAAAAACTATTTAAATCAATGCCCTGGGAAGTTAACTATAAGAAATTATTCCTCTTGAGAAAAACTACATTTAAAGTAGAACACATATTGTGCTTCATTTGATGTTGTTAGATAAACTGGGAGATAGAGCAATTGCCCTGTCTGCATTATAAAGTGTCTTAGCATAGCATACTGGTGTATTATTAATCGTTAGGCAAATAATGGGTTAAACATCCTTAATTTAAAAATATATATATATTTACCGCATCATCTTTAGGCATAGCTCTTTTTAAAACAATGTACTGTACTTACTATTTTTTTCCTGTTTATTCTTGGCTTTGTTTCAAGACAGAATAGACACAGCCATTGCCAATTGAAAAGGGCTTAACTACCATCTGAAAGTACTAAAGTAATTTAAATTCTATTTTCAGTGTATCTCTTTTGTTTAATTACTACCCATGAGTGCTGATCAAAATGGCCTACGTGTATTCTTCCTATCTAACTATCTACTTTCTTGTTAATGCTCACAGAATATATGGCAAATGATACACATGGTAACAGAACGGACTTACAGTCTCCTGAGCAGCAGGCAGCCAAGCCTGTAATCTGTATGGGGAAGTAAAGTGGAGCAAAGATATTTTGACTTAAGTTGTGCCAAATTAGCAAGATAAACATGAACAAGGCTGAAAAGAAAACATCCAATCCAGAATCATTTTGAGGATTTTAAGGGGAAAAATTACATATTTTAATATTGCACAATAGAGTTTCTGCAAAATGTTTACAAAATGTTTGCTAAAGCAATCGAAGAAATGTCTGTAATAATAACCTAAGTAGACACCTTGGTGGACATATCTATATATCGATTATTTAACCATGTCAGCCTTGAAAGGATGGGAAACAATTTGAACACTTGAGATAATTTGTCATATGTAACATTATTTGCTGTTTTCTTAGTTTATCCTACAATAAAATATGTAAATGGAAAGCACAGTGGCACAGTATCACACAAATCTAATATACTGGGTTCAGTTCCATCATTAGCGAATGACTGTGCATAGCGGCCTGTTCTTCAGACACTCAATATCTCCACAATCATCTCCAAATGTTAGGTTAATGAGTGAATTTAAATTGACCCCGTGTGAGAATGCGTTTGTATATAAGTTTCACTGTGATGAACTTCTGTCCTATGTTTCTATGATAGGCTTCAATCCCTCCACTCAATATTAACTAGATTAATTAGGTTTGACTATATACCATCCATCCATTTTCTGCTGCTTGTCTGGCTCTGGGTTGTCGAGGTAGCAGTCTAAGCAAAGATGCCCAGAAACCTCCTATCCCCAGCCTCCTCCAACTCCTCCAAGGGGATATTGAGGTATTTCCAGGTCAGCTGACAGATATAATATACCCACAAGGCCTCCTCCTGGTCCTAATGGAGGTGCCCAGGAGTCATCCTAATCAGATGCCTGAGCCACCTCAACTGGCTTCTTTCAATGGGGAGGGACTCGCTCTACTTTGACCTCCTCCAAAACATCTGCACTTCTCACTCCAACACTAAGGCTGAGCCCAGACACCCTGTTATATGAGCTTGCTTGTTCCTGAACCTCTTCTATCCTAAGTAAGTTCTGGAAACTTTAGCTTGAACTTGAAAAAGTTTGCTAGTAGATTTCAGATAACATCTTTTGTTTTGTTTAATTATTCTAGGGGATTTGGCATATATCATCTATCCAGGAATTTTCCCAACACATCTATTTCATTACATTCTGTCACACACTAATACCGGGCCAGTTATCAGTTAACCTAACCTGTATGTCTTTACAATGGCCGGAGTACCCAAATGGTGCTGACACAGTCAAAGGGAGAATGTGCAATCACTGTGTAATGAATTTGCTAAGATATAAACTCAGGACTCTGGAGCTGTCTCATCAGCAGTACAATCCGCCATCTCCCTGGGTAATTTATTTCTTAACAAAAGATTAAGTACAAATTTTATCATAGCATGTGCACATGACAATAAATCAAAACTTCTGCTTCAAACTACTTATGAATTAGAAATGTCACAAGAAATACTAAAAAAAAAGACAAAAGATTGGGAAAAGAATGCGGGCAGTGGTTCCAGTGTTTCTAATATTTCCCAAAATGGATTCAACAGGGAATAAAATATCCTTTAAAGAATACCTAAGAGAAGCATACGAGTTGTTGGCAATGTTTGCATTTTTCTGGTCCTGCAAAACATCTTTTATATGATGTCAAATCATTCAGTCCTGAAGCCAGAAATAATAAGTATCAGTGAAAGATGCAAAACTTTATTCCAAGCTTGTCATTGACTTAAAAACAAAGAATACCAGTAGGATGAAACTGGTCAGATATGGATGTTAGGGTCAGAGGAGTCCCTGATATAAAGGATATAACAAGACAGAACATGTGAAGTAAATCTGTCAAATTTATTTCAGTACTGAAAACTTTGGCTTCAGGAGCTTAATCTTTCTAGCCTAAGAAAATGTATTGTATAACAATACTGTATAATCTAGCTGTTTTACCTGGCTTTGCTGAAAGAGTGATAACATATACTGTATGCTACATGTGTAAAATAAATTAAAAAAAAAAAGATCTGACCTCCTCATTGTCACAGAAAGGCATCTATTTTTTAGTATTATTTAGCATATAGTGTTTTTGAGCTTATTATCTCATGTGAAATTTTACTGTAAAATTAAGTATAAGATTTACAACAGTAATAATAATTATCCTAATAGTTCAGTAACAATATTGAAATGTTACGGAGAGTGTAGAATGCACCACAGTTATGTGCAACTAGATGGCTGAGAGACAAATGAGGGTCGAGCAGCACACACACACTCTCCTTCTCCCTGAGCAGCACTCCTGGCAGATCCCCCCAAAGTGTCCGCTCTCACTCACTCCTGTGGTCTCAAAGACTTTTGCTACTTCAACTCAAACATGCATTGCTTATTATTTACAAAAATGTAATTTGACCTTTTTGTTCTTCATAGAATGACCATTCAGAAAAAGAGAGAACACTTCCCAAACCCGGACACAGACAGGCTGTTCAAGTTCAACACAGCACACGTTTTATTCTTCAGTGTTTCTGTTGCTCCCCACTTCACAGCACAGGTCATAAACACCAAATAATATGACACATAGTCCTTTCTTCTTTCTCTCTTTTCTTTGCCTAAACTCCTCCTCGCAAGCTTTGTCCTCCACCTCCCGACTCTGGCTCGTTGCTGTGAAGCTGGCAAGTCCTTTTATAGTGGCCAACCAGTGCTTCTGTTCTTCCGTCCACATGGTCTGTAAGCACTTCCGGGTTAGGTGGAAACCCCATACCATATGGCTCCCTGGCAGCACCCACAGTATCCATCATAGCTGAGATAAAGAACTCCAAGTCCAACAGTGCCCTGTGTGATTCCCGGGCACTGCTGTAATCCAGGGGAGCTAAAATCTAGTTTTCTGGGGGAAGCAGTGCCCTAAAGAGACTGCCTTCCCCCATCCTTCCACTTCTTGGGCAACCCAGATGGGTTGGGTTGCTGGCCGTCTCTTACAACAGATAAAACACAAATCTAACACAAAGCACTCAAAATTTAGTTTTTAACAGAATTTCAATTAATTTTCATTGAACAACATTCATTTTTTGCTCATGAACAAAGTAAATTTGTTTTTACGCAGATGAACACATAACAGCTGTCACTAATGCTGAAGCTGTATGTGGAATATGTGTACCTAACAAGGTGAAACGAAAGTGGTGTCGAGTTCTTCAGTCTTCACATTCACTGGTTTATATACATGTCAAGCTTTTTCCTCTTCCATTGTAATGTAAGTGGCACCAGCAGAAACAGACAAGCTATTAAAAATCAAGAAATCCATAAGGAGGGTTTTGGGTCCCAGTTATACTAAAGAAAGAGTGACAGAGAGAAAGACAGATAACACACCACAGGTAAAGCCTTTTACACTGATTTGGAGTAAAGGGTGAAAGGATGTTGCCATCTAGCCTGGTGAAGAAGGGTTAGTGAACTAAGTTTCCCATTTTAATGACAGACCAGTAAGTGTGCAGTAAGGCGAGTCAGGTTGGGGTCATGTAACTGTTCTTGTGGACTGTGGAAAGAAAAGATACTGTAGATACGTCTCTTTTACAGATATTTGACCCCAGCCTCCCTGTGTCTTCTTTAATTTAGTCCCTGTAAGCTCAGCCAAGCAATCATCCTCCAAACAATTCATATATGTGTGTTTAAACTGTTTTAATAAAAATTGCTCTTGTAATCCATTTTAGATTAAGGTGTCAACCAAATAATAATAGTAAGTGTATTTAAAATATGTCATGGAGTAATCAATACTTATACCAGAAAAAACTGGTTAATATTGTGTGCTAGAGAGTTCACTGGAAAGAGCACACTTATATTCAAATTAATTTTGAGTCCAGATATATTTTGAAATTGAAGCTCTTCTTTGAGGATATGGTGGATGAACTTTAGACTATTGAAATTTAAATTTAACATAATTTTGTATAATACAAGCGCTTTTCATATATACTTGCTGGTGCCATGAAGCTTTCTACCATCCCTTACTGAAAGTCTCAGTGTGATTGCGCCACAACGTAAATAGCAACTGAAGAGTTACACTATGCCAAGAGAAATGGCCTTATTTATTTAATATACAGTAATAAGGAAACCAAAATTAATGTAATTGTAGCAGTAACATGCCTTACTCTCCGAAAGTGAGTCTATTTCTTGTAATCCAGTTCCAGATTAACAAAACAACTAAAACTGCACGACATGTTGTTTTCCCCAACATTTGCCTTTTTATAATTCAGTTCAAAATTATGAGAATGGTCTAAAATCACAAAGTTGTTGTATTACTTCCCAACCATTTTGAACTTTTTCATAGCACAGTTCTATAAGTTTTTATAATGCACTAAAAGAAAATTAGTTCTGCCTCATGAATACCCTCTTGCTTTAGAAATAAATTGGTGTTTCACTTTTTTCAGCAATTTTAAATTAATACGAATCTTTATATGATCTACAGATAGAAGGCTGGAATGAAGGAAAAATATACTTCCGACAGTTTTATCAAGCTTTGTATAACACGAAAATGTAATTGCCGGAATGTTTGTCATGTCGTCTTTTATTACATGAAACATGCTGTGAGTGTCTTCTTAGATATAACTTTAAACTGGCAATTAATTCCAGCTTGGGGGTCATAATGTGTCTCCATGAAATTTCCAAACTGCCTTTTAGATAATCTAAGCTAATTAATTTGCCGTTTCTAGAAATGCAGCCAGTGGGAGAGAATTATAAATGTAATGAAGTTTTACATTATTAAAGAACTACATGTAATACTGTATCATTAAAATAAAACTGCTTGCATTTAATCATAAATAATATAACTGAGTGATCTGGAATGAAACATTTATAATGCATTTTCTTTATTTATCAACACTTAACAATGACAGCTCTTCTACAAACATCATTTGTTCATATGTATAAAAGATACTCTAATAGAAAAACTTTTATTTAGAAGAAAAATGGAAGATTTAGGTTTTTTATTTTTAGTCTGTAATAGCATAAACGTGTTATTTTCTGCCAAATGGTTATTATATTGTGGGTTCGCTTCCCGGTTCCTCCCTGTGTGGATAGCGCTTAGAGTACTGAGAAAAGCACTATATAAATGTAATGAATTATTATTATTATTATTATAGGGGCAGAATACAGAAAATTGTTTAAAGCAATATATATATATATATATATATATATATATATATATATATATATATATATATATATATATATATATATATATATATATATATATACACACACATGTATATATAAAAACATATAATACTCTAAGCAAGTTTACATTTGAGAGTAATGGAACACTTCAGAGTGGAGAAATGGAGGATGTGTATTTAATTTGTAAAAATTCCCTCCAGTGCAGTGAAAATCTTTGAAAGAAGTCTTTTACATACCATGCATTGATTCTAAAAAACAAATTCAGTTTAATTCAGGGTCACAGGGGGCACACACACAAACACATACTAGGGTCAGTTTAAATTCATCAATGAACCTAGCTGCATATCTCTGGGGATGTGGGAGCAAAGTCCACACAAACATAAGGGGAACATTCAAACTCCATACAGACAAGGACTAGACAAAGGATTCATATGTAGAAGGCATGTCCATGAGGTCATAACCATGAATGGAAAATGGTATCTGTTTCAGTTCAATTCATCTTATACTGATAAGAGTGCTCAGCGCGCATATTCTCAACTACATTATAGCAGAGTTGGGGGAGCAGCATGGATGTGCAATCATAAGTGCAGTTAACATCCTAACTTTTTTTTCATGATTTCCATATGTTTGCTTCGGGATATCTCTGTATTATCTGGCCTTTCTTCCACAATTAACTCAAAGTAGTGCAGCTAAATGGTTAGATGTTTGTTTTCTGAAGTAGCTGGGTATGAATGAGTGTAGGGATGTGCATGAGTATGAGATCAATTGCCTCCCCCCTAAACCATCTACAATTGGTTGCTTCTTTCCTTCTACCCAGTGCTGCCAGGATAGGCACATGCTGCCTGAGGTTATAATAATGTTTAATCATGTGACAGGATTCAGCAGCTAATCAGATTCATGTACAAAATACTGTCCACATATGTGGTGTTTTTAAAGTGATGTTTCACAACAGAGATAAGATTTTAAGGTAAAAGGTGAGAAAAAGTGACATCTCAATGGAGAAAAATGTCTAAAAAAGTAAACTGTAATTGATTTTATTTGAGTGTGCAGATGGCTTTTCTACATTACCTTAACATTGTTCAGTTTAAGTCAATGTACTGATTGGTATAGATGTGTTTAAGCAATGTTACAAGTTTCGCATTTTACGTCAAGACTGGATAATGTGAGTTTGCTGGTCATTCACCTGTCTATCTCTCAGGTGTATGGAATCTCAATCAGCAGATGTGGGATGTGTGGTCATCATAAACATTCATCTTTCACTATAAGAGAGCAGAAAGACTGTTTATTGTATGCTTCAAGCAGTTTGGACTTGTGTTTGTATTCACTCTGTATCAAATTGGACTAAATAACCAGACAGCAATACAGATCAATATTTATTAATCTAGATGCCAGTGTGCTCAAGGGAGTACTTGCAAAAAGAAGACTATTAATGAACCTAGAAGTAAGACCAAGTTGTGTCCAGGCATAATCCTGGGGCTAGGTTTAATGTAGCTGTGAATTTCAAGTCAGGAGCTGAACAGGAGCAACGTCTGAAATGATTACTCTAGTCTGCACCAAAATCCTCCCATCATATTGTACTTTATAGATTTGGGTGGGCTAAATCCATTTCTAAAATTGGAATTTCCCTAACTCAAATTGTTTAAGCGAGATATTGTATTCACTGAGAAAAACTGTTTTAAAAACAAAAATGTAGATTTTTTTAAAAAGCATATGTTTGTTTTATGGCATAAGTATTTTCAATGTATGCTTGGAATATTATCTAAAGCATATTTTGAGCTGAAAATGGAAGTCATAATGTTAATTGATGTGGAAACAACTCAAAATCAAGTATTTGAAACACACTTTTTGCTCCCAAATCAGATTTTTTTTCTTCTTTTACCTTCAAAATAGCCAGGAATTTTTATTTAGAAGATTAGAAAACTGCCATTTGTTGTTGATATTGTTTACAGTAAATGTTTTTTACAGAAGAATGCCAGGATAAGTTGATCCATCCATTGTCTTGACCAGGTAACATTTAAGTAAATGGTAAAATAATACACACCCTTCCATTACTGAAAAAAGTGTGTGACACAGTTTTCTTGGGATTATAAAGACCATAAAGTATGAGAAACTTGAGGAGCTTCGTCTTCCTACCTAGCACTTGGGTGCAACATGTCTTTAAAATAAATTGGTACTTGTGTACTAAACCTCCCGCACTAGAATGGATAGGGGGAAACCTTATGCAACCTCCCCTCTTCAATTTGGTGCCACGACCTTTGTATCTCTAGTTTTCCAACCCCAGAAATGAATATTTGGACGCTGCCATCAACCAAAGGTTCCTCCAGACGAAAGGTGTAATGCCTCTTACGAAAACATGTTTGCCACCCTTGGTAAGCAAATAGTGAATCATATAAAACCGGGTGCCACTATTTACTTCGACTACTGGAATGAGTTTGAAAGGGAAAGATTCCAGCATCTGACTGTGAATCAAAATTTCATCGACCCAGAAGCTGGAGTCCACACGCAGACGATCAAGAGACTTTGGGGCAATTCCAAATGGCAAAACAAGAGGGAGAGAGGGACTAGGTGAGAAATGATTGAATCGTACTTGGCAGAATTCATGTTCTGCAAAAAAGCAGCAGACAGTATCTTTGTGTTCAACGCAATAGCTAGACATTGGCTTCGAAATTGAAACGTAATAATAAGTTCCAATTGCACGTATGTATTTCTATAATATTCCAATTTCTGTAATAAATTTCTATATATTTTTTTATCCCAATAAATACTGTATGTTATGAAATCGTCAATACATTTGTAGGTATTGTTTTCCAATAATATTCCAATTTCTGTAAATTTCCATATATTTTTTTTTATCCCAATAAATATGTTATGAATTCGTCAAAACACTTCTGTTTTCCTTTGTCATGCCATCCGTCCGTTTGGTACACAAGTGCTACAATCTTATTTGGATTTTTTTTTCTCTGAGCAGTCTCTGATGAACATGTGAAGATGCTCTACCAGGACATCACTCAAATGGAGAGTGGAAAGTGGAGTGAGTCTATTTAATTAGGCATCTGCCAGTCATTCCATTGTGAAACAGTTTCGGAGAATTATACAGTTAGAGGAAAAAACACTTTCGTAGGTAATAACTATATTTTTTTAAAACTATTTATGGAATTTATTGTTTTTTTAAATCTAAATAATAATTTAAAAATAACAATTTTTCTCCAAAATAACTTTTTTTTCATTTTAAACCTTCATCTCTCAAAAACTGGATTTAAAAGAGAGATTTGGATTCAGCATCGTCAAATTGTGCAGGTGAAGGGTATGCTGCACTGAAAGAATTTTACCTAAAAAATGGCAGATGCGTTTTGTAGTGCTTGTAGTAGCCTGAAGTAAGCAGCCATGCCATCCTGCCTGGTAGACAGGCCTCAAGACTTGCATAGATAAGCCCAAAGAGAGACAGTAGAAGTAATTGCTTTACTGTTGATTTGATAGTTTCTATTTCATATCCCTTTGTTTGTGTTGTGTTATTTAGTTAATAAACAAATATTTGTGTATATTGGCTTGGTTTCTGTGCCCTGGATGTGGTGTTTACTTCAGTATCACCCCTTTTTTGATACAAAGGGCTTTGTAACAGAATAAATGAGAATGTAGAAGAATGCTGGATATTGGGCATATGCACATCTGTAAATACTTATAAGTGTTTCCACACAGTATAAACAAAAAATAAAAAAATAGAAAGCAATGTGCATTTTAATTTGAATAAACACTGCAACATGACAAGCAGAAAAATTCTTGAAAGACGGTGTAAAGGGAGTAAAGGAGAGTCTTATCACATTATTTGTATATCTTACACATGTTGACAGGCAGCCACAGCAAGGACAGTTTTTTATTAGTGCAACTCCGATTGTAATGGACTAAAGGACTGTTTATTTTTACAGTATTGATCATAAAGTGAAATCACATGCACAGTTCATATTTTTCTTACCAGATGAGAAGAGCACATCTATTGTATATCAGTCAGCTCTCTGTCCCCTTTAGTCTATATGACTAGTTTTGATTTTGATTTACATTTTATTAAAAATGTACACTACTGACAAAATATAAAGTTTCATGATAAAAACAGCTGTTGTCACTGCAGTGTTTCTATTCTAAAGGAAACATGTAATGCACAGCTGCTCTTTAACTTAATGAATATTTTGTTTATATTCAGGGATTAAAGGTCCATAAAAAGTGGACTTAGTTAGTTATCTTTATATCAGAACTCAGTGACAGATAAATTCATCCATTCATCCATCCATTATCCTAACCCACTTATCCAAAGCAGAGTTGCGGAGCACCTGGAATCTATCCCAGCAGAATTGGACACAAGGCAATAACAACATCTGGATAGGATAGCTGACCATCCAAGGGCAAACAAACACAGGGGCTAATTTAGCATCGCCAGTTCACCTAACCTGCATGTCTTTGGATTGTGGGAGGACACCATAGCATCTGGAGGAAACCCATGTGGACATGGGGAGAACATGGAAATACATCTATTTGTGTCAATGTCCAAGTTTTTATAGCATGTATATTTGCTGCCCAGTAATAAAATTGAAAGTTAGGCAGAGTCATGCCACCTTCCCCTTAAGTCTTTGTAGGGACATCCTTTGGATGCGTGGATGTATTGAATTCCAAATAAATTAGGCTATGATTGAATCGAATTTCTTAAAAAATATTTGTTAATGTATATGAGAATGCTTTGAAATAGAAAAAGAAGGTTAGGAAGGATATTCATCTTGACAGTGTTAATTCTCCCTGCTGAAATGAGGTTAAGGGTAGACCATCTATATAAGTCTTGTTTAAGTTTTTCCATGCAGACAGCAAAATTTTATTGAAAAAGAGCTTTATGTTTACTTATGATATTTATCCTTAGGTATTTAAACTGATCTGATTAAAGGGAAGGTATCCAATCTAATATTGTGAGCTAGAGAATTCACCGGAAAGAGCACACTTTTATTTAAATTAATTTGAGTCCAGATATCTTTTGAAATACTGCTAGTGCTGTTAGGACTGCAGGCACAGTATTTTGTGAATGTGATATATATAGTACCATATCATCTACATATAGTGATATTTTCTGTTCAAGTCTTTCTCTGATAATCCCTTTAACTCAGAAGCATTTTGAAAGTGAACTGCCAATGGCTGAATGGCGATTGCAAATAGAACTGGTGACAGGAGCCATCTTTGTCTAGTTCCATGTTCTAATTTGAAGTAGTCTGAAACAATGTTGTTAATGCAAACTGAAGATTCTGGACTAGTATACAGTAACTTGATCCATGAACGTATGTTCATGCCAAACCCAAATTTGTGCAATGTAGTGAATAGGTAGTCCCATTCAACCATAACAAATGCTTTTTCTGCATCCAACTATAATAAGATCTCCTGAGTGTTAAAATTTGTGGGTGAATATATTATATTAAACAGGCATCGAAGATTGGAAGCTAAGTGTCTGCCTTTAATAAATCCGGTTTGGTCTTGTGATATTACCAAAGGAAGCAGTTCCTCAATCCTTCTAGCTAGAACTTTGGAAAGCATCTTAAATCACTATTCAGAAGTGAGATTAGTCTGCATGATGCACATTGTAATAAGTCCTTATTTTTCTTAGGAAGACGGTAATCAATACTTGGTTTTGGTTTTAAATGTTAACGCTTGATTTTAAAGTTTGAGGTAGAATTTTATTGTCTCTGGCTTCTATAAATATTGCTAATAAAAGGGGAAATTACTTAATTGAAATTTTTTTTATAAAATCTGACAGGGTAGCCATCACCTGATGCTTTCCCACTCTGAAGTGAGTTTATAGCATCTGGTAATTCTGAGTGTCAGAGGTTTGTCCAATTCCTGTGGACTGAGAGTATCTAGCTGTGGTGTCTGTAATACATCACAAAACGCATTAGATTGTGTCTTGTCTTTAAACTGAGTAAAATGTAAGGACTTACTGTATAGTAGTCTCTGAATGTGTGCATTATATTTTATGGTCAATGATTTTGTCTCAGTCTGTGTTGGTAATTACTGGTATTGCATTGCAAACTTCCTTCTTGTGGATATGTTGAGCTAGAATCTTATTAGCCTTCTCTCTGTGTTCACAGTAATGATGTCACGATTCCCGCGGAGACCTCTGCGGATGTATTTGTTTCTAAAAATATCAATTTGCATGGATATAAACTCTGTACAGTTCTAGTTAGCTAATAAAAGTGGGTTAAGACGCTAGCTGTAAGATGAGCACACGGGGCATAATGATTTGAGCTCCATGATCAAATGGGAGAGGTCAGAGAAAACAATCGTGCTGTACTTGTAAGATTTGATCATGAGCAAAAAATTATTATCTACTGTATAAAGAAATAATCAATACTGGAGTAACAGTGATCAATTGCAAATTGTGTAATTGTTTTTGCAGTGTTAGATATTATCTCCCCTGTGGCAGAATATTTATCTAAGTCTGGATTTAAAACACAATCAAAGTCTATACTTTATTTATTAGAATTATAGTTTTATGAGTGTTCACATTAGGAATGGATACAAATACGTTTTGGATGAAGTCTCTATCATCCATATTGGGTGCATAGATATTTATCAAAATCACATTACAATTAAATAAATTACCCATGACAATCACATATTGGCCTTCAGAATCAGATACTACATCTGATACTACAAATAAAATTGTTATATGTATAAAAATTCCCATACCTTTAGTTTTCTTTGTATAGCTGGAGTGGAATATTTGGCTGATCCAATCTCTTTGCAACCAAAACTGATCCTTCTTTAATAATTCGGTCTCCTGTAAAAATACTGTTTTGGCTTTTAGACCTGTTAGTTGAGAGAATACTTTCTCTTTAATTCATAATTGAGACCTTTGACATTCCAGCTCACAAAGTTCATTGTTTGGTTATAGAGACATTGCTTCTGAACTTTTGTTGACATTTTTTAGTTTTAAATTAAGGTAGTGCACAATTACTTAAGATAGTCTTAACCTTAATTTCCAATCTTGCCAGGAGTTATAGCTATGAAGCCTATTGTGTTGGCACTTACAATTATAAAGGTTAACAGGATAGATTAGAAATAGCTTGCTCTCTTTCTCCCTCTGCCCTCCCATTTTGCCTCCCCACATGAGGCTAGACCACACTTCATGATGTTTCAGTCTTCTGATATACCTAGAGACAGAGCATGTCCAAAACAAAGCAAGCCCTCCATCAGTGGTGTAGAAGGATTAAAATAGAGATATCTATTGACCATACAATCCAAATACTGTAATCCTAGAATATAACCTTAAACAGTCCCAAAAGAATAAACTTAAGAAATAATTTTAAACAGTAGCCATGGATAAGCAGATAACATATGACAGTACAGTATTCATACAATTAACCAAGGTTATGATGTTAAACAGTCCCCTTTGGGGAGGAAAAAAAAGAGCAATTAAAATGTAAAAGTAGCTGAGAAGGAAACAGAATGTATAATTAAGGCAAAAGTCTCATTGCTAACGGAACTGCCTTGAATATCCACTTTCAATTTAGCAGGACACAAGAGGCTGCATCTGATTTTGGCTTTCCGTAAGCATTGTTTAATGCTATAAAATGTGGAACATTTAGCAGCTATTGTAGGTGTGAAATCAGGGAAAATACGATTGTGGTTATTTTCAAATATAATCTCTTGTTTCAGTCTGAGAAGTGACATCACATTTAATTCAGATTGTAATTTGTCGAAACACACAATGAGGCTGCTATGTTTTGAGGCATTCAATCCACATATGTAGTAAGCTGCTGATAGCTCTGTGTCTGATTTGAAGTCCTCTACAATTATTTTAGAGAATAGTTCAGCTATGAATTTCACTGGGTTTGGTCTTTCACAGTTTTCAGAGAGACCTTCACTTCTGATATTATTCCTCCTATATCCATCTTCCAGTGCAGCTAGTCTGTCTCCAAGTACTTTGCATTCGGAATTTGCAGCCGTTGGTTTTCCATCAGAGGTAGATGCCAGTTGTTCAGCTACTTCAGTATGAGGCATGAAGGTTTGCTTAACGTCTTCAAGCTGAGCACAAAGTGCTCTAAATTTATTCTCAAACTTAAACTTACTTGCATTATGCTGGATTTTTTTCCTCAATATTTTCCTCAATATTTTTCTAACATACCTTTAAAGGTTGCCTCAAAGTGATTACTTAAATGTTTCTCCTGGTCTTTACTATCCTGTAGCAGCTTCTTGTTTGTGTTGTTTTTGTCCTGTATATCTTTCCTTATATCATTTGTATCATTTGTAACCTACTTTATATTACTTTTTAGCTCCCTCCTGAGAGCAGTAGTTATTGCTGTTATAGTTATCTTCAGCTCGGACTGTTCATTTCGGCCTTCTTTGTGCTCCATGGATGGTGTAGCAAGCCCAGTTGGAGTCAGTGCTGCTGGCTTGCGAGAAGTAGTTGACAGCGAGGTTAGTAAGGCTATTTTCAGTTTCAATTAACCTTCTGGAATCGACAAGTTCTCCTGGCCTGACTCATTTACACTTTCACTCCCACTTTCGCTCTCGGCTGAAGGCGATGCTGTAGCATTAGGTCCCGGGAAATCTATTCTTTCACCTATCTGTTCCAGGTCAGTCTCTGGCAGGCCATACCTTGAACTTGAACATGAGGCATGTTTAGACTTAGATGAAGTTTTAGCTGTCTTTTTCGTTTCTTTTGGAGCCCTTTTTGTGCTATTCATGCTTGTGCTGTGTATTCTTGCATTGACTTTAATTAAAGCCTCTCAGGTTCGGTAAATACAGGATAACTTGGGAAGATGGTAAAAATATAGTAAAATAACACCTCTGCCATCTCTTGAAATTATTAGACCAAGATTATTTTTCTTAAGTAGTTGTTTAACTACAGCAGTTTTTAGGGAGTCAGGAAAAATGCCTGCATCCAATAAACAATTACAATAGCTAAATTAAATACATTGTTGATCAGCAAATAAGAGATGTGTTTATGAAAGCCTGTATGGAGTGGATCAAGGACATATGTGGGTGGTGTTAACTGAGTAATGATTCTATGAAGGTCAGTTAGGCATGTCTTGGTAAAAGAGTTTAACTGACTGTGTTCCTTACATTGAGGTTCCACTAGGATTGTGCTTGAAGTCTGTGGCATACTACATCTTATATTAGATACTTTCTCTGAAAAGAATGCTGCAAAAGCCTTACATTTAGCTCCTGTTGGTTTAAGTGTGCACTCAATAGTTTGAGCCGGATGCAAAAGATGGTAAATGGTTGTGAATAAAGTTCTTGGATTTTGTGCTTTTTATTTATAATTTTGGAAAAGGTGAACCTTCCCTTAGGTCAAACTAAGATATTATGTTTGTAAATATGAGCCTTTGATATTTCATAACAGATTATTAACATTGTTCTTCTCCATTTACAGTCAGCCTTACAGCAAACTGAGTCTGTCTTTGAGGATATCACTACTGTGATTGATTTTTAACAAGTTTTTCAGGAGCTACAATATCTGCCACTGCTTCATTTTTAAAATAAAATTGTGGACATTAATATTTGCGTTGTTGGTTGTATTAGAGCAGATATCGGATTAAGACTGGTTGTTTATTGCATTAGAAAAAGAAAAGTAATTTTGGCATCAAAAAACACCTCTTAAAAATGCGCTTTTCTTTAATCCTAGTAAGTAGCATTGTTACATTATAAAAAATATAGTAATGATTGGATAAATCAATATCTGCTATATGAGTCTCATTGATTCAAAGATCATGTGAGATGACCAGATCTAATTTGTAGCCCTCTTTATGTGTCAGCTAGGTGATATGTTGATTAAGATCAAAAGATTTTAAAAGATCCATAAATTCTGTAGCTTTCGGATCACATTGATTATCTGCATTAAAGTTGAAGTGTGCTGCTATTAGGGAATTGTCATAACTAGTTAATATAATGGGTAATAAATCTAAAAATTCTATAATAAATGAGGCATTACATTTCAGTAGTCAATTAACAGTTTAAAAAAGGGAATTTGGTGCTGTCATAGCAAAATATTCAAAAGATGCACTTTTTACTTACAATATCTGATATCATTTACACCTGACTGCAGCCCCATAGTCCCAACGTCTCCGGTCCACATCATTACAAATTCTGTAACAACTTTAGCATTTTCTGAGCAAAATTCCTGAATAAATGACCATTTATCACATACCCAGAAATTTCACAAATGTTTTGAATCCAGCCATTCATTTTTGTTTTGTCTGTATCTGTTAAGGAATTAAAGAAAGATGCACCCTGTAACAGAAGCATTGAATTCAAAGTAGGAACTACGACTTTGAAGGATGCCAGTCCATTCATGGCACACTCTCCCATTCATCTAAAATCACTCACATCTGGCCAATTTAGAGTTTCCAATAAATATAACATACAAAACTTTGTGATGTGGGTGGAAAACCATACAGACGCACTGGAAATATGCAGTCTCACAAAGTGGTGGAGGTTTGACATTAGTGGACAAATGCTTAAAAATAATATTTGGGAATTTTTCAGCAGTACAGACTAGAAGACCTTGACCATGTCACATATGATTGAAAGGTAAATAACTGCTTACGTAAATAATAGATAATATCTTGCACCCATCTGTTAGAAAACTGGACTAAAGCATGCAGTTAGTACAACACAACAGTGAAGTAAAATGAACAGAATATATTTCTCTGGGTGGTCTAGTCAGAGACTTTACATTAACTCCATCATAATCTATAGTGAAAAATTAATAACACATAATAAGGCTAGTACAATTCTACCAGGCAAAATGGACATCTGTCACTCCATTATGATAAGCAAAGTAAATATTGTGTCTTATTATTTGATGTTATAACTTCCTGTTGCTTCCTCCTATATCTAATCAATATGTTCTTGATATAAACCACTAACAAAAATCATACCTGCCAAAGTGTTACATGGTCAGTTGTAGAAGATATCGTTTGAAAATGTATATGTAACATGATCTATGATTTACTGACAATCAGCTGTTTTCAGAATATGCTAAACAACCAGGAGGCCAGGATCTCATAGTTCTTGATATGTAATATCTCAAAGGCTACAATTGAGGCTGGCTTTGAAAAAGTCTACTCACAGGAGGCCTATATCAGCAAGAGATGGCAATTGATTTATAGTTGCTGAACTTGAAAAGGAGATGGCAAGCCCGTGTTGTAGTAAAGAACTGGTAAATCTTGACCAGGAGTCCATTAGAGAGATAGAGTGTGCCCCAAAGTGGCACAGGAAGAAATTCCAGACTAGAGTGGCAGAAACCTGTGTGTCATAGTTAGATATAAGCATAAGGTACGAGGTACACACTTCCCAGCAGCATTAAGCCTAGAATTGGAGGTGTTCAACCATTTTCAGGACCTGGGCAGTTACTGTAATAACTCTGAGGTAATAGGTAGGGTGATAACATTGTATAATGTTAACGTTTACCCCCCTCCGGGTGGAATCGAAGAGTCGCATAGTGTGGGGGAGGAACGATCTCCTCAGTCTGTCAGTGGAGTCGGACATTGACAGCAGTCTGTCGCTGAAGCTGCTCCTCTGTCTGGAGGATACTGTTCAGTGAATGCAGTGGATTCTCCATGATTGACAGGAGCCTGTTCAGCGTCCGTTGCTCTGCCACAGATGTCAAACTGTCCAACTCCATGCCTACAATAGAGCCTGCCTTCCTCACCAGTTTGTCCAGGCGTGAGACGTCCCTCTTCTTTATGCTGCCTCCCCAGCACACTACCGCGTAGAATAGGGCGCTCACCACAACCGTCTGATAGAACATCTGCAGCATCTTATTGCAGATGTTGAAAGACGCCAGCCTTCTAAGGAAGTATAGTCGGCTCTGTCCTCTCTTGCACAGAGCATCAGTATCTGTGGGTCATCCTAACATTGAGGGTAGACAGGTTCTTGTCCAGAACACAGATGTCTCCTGTTGTCTGAAAAAAATACATACATTAGGGCAGGCTGTCATTTCTGCAATATAAATTTAAAGTGTTAGGTGCCAGGCTGAAGCACAGAAATAACAAGTTGGTATTTTTTGAAGTTCTGCCTGTAATACACACAAGTCCAGGTAAGCTTGAGAAGATCAGAAGGTTTAATGCATGGATAAGTTGTTAGTGAATGATTGGTTTATGCAACATTGAGGCTCCTGTAACAGATGAGTCATGTTCCACCATAATGGAATATATTTCAATTGCACCAACTCATGGAGGAGATGTGTGAGTAGGTTTGTTAAAGGTTTGTTAAAGAACGAAATTGGGGACAGGGAGTTTAGGATATCTCAGGGTTAAAACTTAACATAAAGGGGCAGATTATGGTATAAATACAAATATACAATATAACTAAAAGTTCTGGTCTATAGTTAAAACACAATGTAAAGCAATACATTATAATTGCTGCTTTAATAATAGGAGTATAAAAAATAAAATAAGTCAATTGGAATTTCATTGTGCTAATGAAATACTAATAAATATTGTACTAATATAGGTATGTCACACTAAGTCACATTTTTGGCCTTAACTCACAGTTATTAAAAATTAATAATAATAAAAACACATTTCAAAATGAGCACATTTAATCTGGCAGTAAAAAAAATGCAGTGAATTTCTGTACAAAATGTTTCCTCTTCAAAATGTACTACTTACTTGTGTTTCTGTTTCATAAACTTTCCAATAAACTACATTAGTATTTGTGTTACAAAACTTTACACCTTCCAGTTCAGCCAATTGGAAGAAGACAGATGGTACTTATTTCCGCTGAAACACATCTTGTTGTCATTTGTTTCTTTTTTCACATCTACAACTTACAGCTGGTACATATCTCTGGGGAGAAAAGGTTTATTCATAAGCCCCCTGCCTGCCTCGTTTAGGTGACAGGCATCTGCTGTTATTCATAAATTATGGGATGATTTGGTGAAAATATCACTGTGTTATAGGCTGAGTAAAATCCAAATATACATTTTTTTCAGAAAGAGGTTTCTGCTGCTTTTGCCTTTGTGTTGTAATGGCCAGTTTGTTGTATGTGGGCTCAGGTGACACAGTATATTTATGCAAGTTGTGTTGGCTGTGTGGAGGAAGTATTGGCTCATTTAGCACAGGAGTTTGAATATTCTCTTTATGAGCCTCATGCATACAGGTCTGCATCATATTTGGTCATAAAATAAAATTAGTGGAATTAAGAACAATGCATACTGTATTACAAGAAAAGTTAGTATATGTTGTTGTTTCTATCTTTTTTGTACCACACAGCTGCTATGTATTATTTATTACTCCCTACAGTTACCTCTCAAAGACAGGTTATAGAATACATTTCACAACTACAGTATATGATTTGCTTTAAAATACACAGTCCTACAATATGCACATTAGCTACACATCATTTCACAATTATACGGTTCCACGTTATTGATATGGTCATATAATGACTAAAGTTAGGTTTGTCTCCTACTATTTACCATCTGTCTTCGCCTCTGAACAGTGTCAGTCCTGCATCTCTCCATGGTATCTTTATGTGCCTTCATGTGCCTCAACGTCTCTTGCACTATGTATATCTGCAGCATTATTCCTGTCCCTCTCCTCAGTATTGTTGGGTGCCTCAAACACTCTTGCCTTTCATGTATTGCAGCATTTCTCATGCACCTCTCCTTGGTATCTTCAGGTGTCTCAAGATCTCTTGCCCGATGCTTCCTCTGTCATTTGTGACTCCCATAAAGCCTGCTTGTCATTTTGCATCACCTTGCTCACCTCTTGTCTGCTTTTTGACTATCAGAGGTATATAACAATAATAATAATAATAATAATAATAATAATAATAATAATTCTTTACATTTATATAGCACTTTTCTCACTACTCAAAGTGCTTTACATAGTGAGTGGGGAGCCACTTCAAACACCACTGATGTGTAGTATCCACCTGGATGATGCAACCACAGACATATTTTGTGCCAGTATGCTCACCAAAAATGACCATTAGGTGGTGAAGTGGTGAGAGAAATAGTTAGCCGATTAGACACAGGGGATGATTAGAGGGCCAGAATGACTAGGCTGAAGTGGGCAATTTACCCAGGGATCTTTTATTACCACAGAGAGTCACGACCGCCATTTTAACAACACAGTGCCCACATCACTGCACTGGGGCATTGGGATCCACATACAGAGCACAGGGCAAGTGCCCCCTGCTGGCTTCATCAACACCTCTTCCAGCAACAACCCAAGCTTCTCCAAGTTCTGGCCGGACCTGAATATACTTAGCTTCAGACAGATGACCTGTTCTGAAGTGCATGTGGTATCACTACCCTATTACCTGCTCTGAAAACAGTTGTGTTCTTGAGAATACCTCCTGGGATACATGTCGTTAATTTTTAGCAATCTAAATATTTGTCTGCAAGATTTCTTGCTGTTGAAATTTCCCATTTATTTATCACATTTAGGACCAGAACTTTGCACCATAAACTATTGTGTTATCATCTGTACCACAGAACAGCTAAAATGAAACTGACCAAGCAGACCAAAACCAAACTGACCTATCAGATTGCTCGAAGCTTTTGTATTTCAGCCAGAGTTCCTCCCCTGGCTGCAGTTCAAATGCCATTTTAATGTCTGTTTTGTTCATTTTTGATTGTTTATTTTAATTTTGTTGGTCATTTACTTTCAATGTATCTGTGTATATTCCTTTATGTTTTTTTGAGTGGTTCCCCAAGAGGTGCTGTCACCTTCTCAGCATTATTAAATGACTGCATTTAGCCCTATAAAGGCAGGGACAACCAACAGTCCCTTGTTGTTCATTGTAAATGCGCTCCAGGTGTGGTGAGTTTCTCTTGTGATTATTCTTGTGCTATTGTGATTTCTGAATTTTGAATTATTTGCTCTGTTTTTAGACTTTGCCTTTTTGGATATCATATTTGGGATGAGATTGCCTATTTTACATGCACTGATTCCTGGGCCTCTTGCCATATGCTCCTCTGAGCTTATTTTTTGTGTTACAGAATATTCTTGTAAAATAAATCTTTTTATTTTTAAAGTTCCTTCGTTGCCCTTTTTGTTTGACTAGGCAAGGTTGATGGTTTCCCCCTCTAGTGGGTATTTTGAGGCATTGTTCTGAACTTAATGCTTGGGAACACTCAAGTTTATAACAGGAGTGACTGAACACACACACACACACACACACACACACACACGCACATGCACACACACACAAAGCAGTGCAAAAAGTAGTGCAAGTAGTGCTACATTGTATAATAGATTTTACTATATGAGAGTTACACATTTAGTTATGAGACTCTACTAAACCTTCATTTGTGTATTTTACTCAAAGTGCTATAATGTGTTGCAATATCCATTACAGTTTTGAAAATGTTTTTTAAAAATGCTGTTTATCATTATCTTATTGGACTAAGGGTCTTACATTGCATAGATTGAACATGTAAACCATGTAATCAATACAAAAAGTATAAATACAAAGGAGGAAAGTGTTGCTTTGGTTAAATATGCTACCCCACAGTTCATGTGACCTGGTTTTACATCCTAATCCAGTTACAATCTATGTGGCATTTGGTTGTTGACTGTGTGGTTGTGCACCTTTACTTCAAATATCTCAAAGATCTGTGGGGTTAGGCTGATTATCAGCACTGATGTGGCAGTGCATGAATGTATATGCATTGCATTATACAGACACACTCTGTCTTTTACCATCATGGCCTCCAACACCCTGTGACTCTGCAATGGAAAAAATGGGTGTGAAAGTAAATTGAATGATTAATCATTCACTGCATTATACCTCTTTTAAATTCTACCTTCCTGTTAATAAGAGATTTTGTTAATATTGCCTGTGTCAAGTTAAATGATCACAATACCATTTACAGTGTCCTTACTGAGGTAATGAAAACCAGCATCAAAGCCATGATCCTATACATCCAACTGTACTGGTGAAGCCACTCTGTCATATGACCCAAATCCCATGTCCCAAGATAATCCCTCTAATCCCAGAGAACCTTGGTTGGTCAGATGAAGTGGTTCGAATACATGCTCAAGGTATAATTTAGGAAAATAACATCCCCTATGTTCCAACATGTTTCAGCAGCCCACTTTGAGAAAGATCACCTTTTCAATGAGACAGATAAAATGATAACAAAGAAAGGAGAGAGAGAAGGATCCAAGATTGATGGAAGTCGTTTGTAAACAGGACTTTCTGTTCCCAATGTCCCAAGATCAGTGAAAGGAGATTTGACTGGTAATCCATCTATGGTCACATACATAATCTTCACAGACATTCTCATTTCAAGTGGCTGCTGGTAGAACTACCTTGAGATCAGCTTTGTGCTCTACTTTCAGTGATAATGGTGTCTAAATTTTGGATGAATGCTCTGTGAGGGAATAAATCAGTGGCTAATTGAAAGTTATTCATTTTGAATGCTTTGCTTTTGTTTGGTACTCCATTTGCACTTTTTAAAGAAAAAAAATAGTTTGCTTCTGAAAATCAGGCTGGCTGGCTATCTAGATTGATGTTAGTTTAATTACTATTTGTGATTAACTTGTGATTTTTAGCTTCATTAATTTTATGTTATCAGCATGCCTTTATCTGTAAACCCTTCATATAAAATGCATTTATTTAGGCTCTAGCTCCACATAACTGTTGAATTAAGTGAGTTCAGTAGATGGATGGGTAGAGATTTTGTCATTGATTCACGTAGACCAGGATGAATGAAAATGGCAAAGATTTTTAGTTGAACATGACCTAAAGATTAGAGTAAAAACAGCGTCACTATGTGATAGCAAAGTGTGCATTTAGGACCAATAAACTGTCAAGACATACTGATTTCTTGACTTTGATATTAAACCATGTCACAAGGTATAATTATAGTAACTCTTCCAAGAAACAAAAACAGAATTGTTGTGTCAAAGCACTGTATTAGCTGCCTTTGCAGAATTTGCATGTCCTGAATGCAATATCTAGGCAAAACTGAAGAAGACAAATGTATAACATTCAGAAGGACTTTGGGTTAGTTTGCAAAGGGGGAAACAAAACATCATTATACGTCTCAAAATAGGTCACAGCAGGCCAATCCATTCTTTATGTCATTGAACAGGGATTTGTAAGCACTGTGAACATCAGGGAGCAGCTGAACATGTGAGGTCTCTTCTAAACAGAGTAGATAATGTGTTGCTAATCCAAAGTCTTATTTGCAGCACATTTTGTTTACTTTGGAATGATTCCAGGGACACAGTACTAGGTTGTGTGCAGTTTAAAACACTTCCTGAATTTGCTTTTGCTTTATGGTAATATTTGAAAATTAGAGATCATTACAAGTCAAGTACTGTATTGCACTGTATTAGTCATGCACTGTATCTAGCATGCATTGAGTATTGGCACATGCACATCTGGCTATAGGCTTTACTGAATATTTCCAAATTTATGTTTTTTTGATATGATTTTTCAACACTCAAATGAGCTGAGGCAGAAAGCAGCAACATATGCTTTTGGAGACAGAGACTGATAGCAAAGAAAGCAAGATCCAAAAAAATATGACACCAGCAGTGCATATTTTTTCTATGCAAAAAAAAAAAAAATTAAGCATATCTAAAAAGAAAATTAGGATCAGTATTTGATTTTCTTCAAACAAACTTTGTTTGTCTCACTTTTTTCCCTGACATGGGGACCCCTCAAAGATTTTGGTTTTCTTCATCCAAACACACCTGTTTAGAACAGACTTGCTTGGACTTTTACCTACCAGGCTTAAAAGTTTTTTTTTTTATTTGAATAATCCACCTGACATAATTTATTGACTCTAACCTTGGAGAAAGTAGGCAGAGTGGTGGCTGTGAGGCTAGGGATCTGCACTGGCAATCGAATCTTGTAAATGCCAATAGGGACTCTGCTCTGTTGGGCCCTTGAGCAAGGCCCTTAACCTGCAATTGCTGAGCGCTTTGAGAAGTGAGAAAAGCGCTATATAAATACAAAGAATTATTATGATTAAAACTTGAAAACTTTTAATTGTTCAATGTGCAAATTCTGAAGCCAGTATTACTTGAGAACTTTTTGGCTACTTAACCTTATATTTAAAGAAATAAAATTAGCAGTGGCCAAGAATGAGAAATCTAACATTTTTCTAGCAAGTAAAATTAAGAAAAAGACATTGAGTTTTGAGAAACCCAAGCCTGACCCCTCAAAGGTCTTATAAAGAAATATCAAATACTGTCAGTGGATAAAGTAGCCATTCTAAAGAAAGTGAACAAACGACAAAATATCACATAAAACTGACAAATTCCACCAAAGTGTACTGTCTAGATGTTTATGTTACACAAAAAGATGTATATGTAGTAACATTACAAATTTCCTTGTTTGCTGCCTTTCAAAACCACAAATCATAAAATAACCTATCCTAGAAATCAAATGACAGATCCAGACTGAAAGAAAATTCAGGACCAACAGTGAGAACAGTCTAAGCTTGAGGAAGCTTGACCACATAGGGCTATGAAGTTACTGTTTCTTCCAGTACAGTTAATTTGCTCTCAGTCTAAAAAGAAGAGAAAATTCTTACACAGACTGAGATATCAGGCGAAGCTATTGATTTCAAAATTGACTCTAGAGTCAAGGTTCCTGGCCACGAATATTTATCTGAAAAATTGAAAGAAAAAAAGACACAGTAAACAGCATTTTGGAGGCTGCTTAATTTAGTTCTAACCATGGATGGACTTTAGAAAATAAGTTTTTTTATTAGTAATTTTATTTCTTATTGTTTGTATGTATTGCAATTGTAAGCACACTTTTAATCACTTTTTATTGGCCACTTTTTAAAAAGTGCACACAAAGTGTTTTAAAGATTGATTTTATGTAGTAACATCTAATTATTTACCTCTTGTTGCTGCTCAGGTGGTGCAGTGGGTAGCACTGCTGCCTCGCAGTTAGGAGACCCAGGTTCACTTCCTGGGTCCTCCCTGCGTGGAGTTTGCATGTTCTCCCCGTGTCTGCGTGGGTTTCCTCCTGGTGCTCCGGTTTCCTCCCACAGTCCAAAGGTTAGGTGCATTGGCAATCCTATTGTCCTTAGTGTGTGCTGTGCGTGTCTTGCCGTGGGCTGGCGCCCTGCCTGGGGTTTGTTTCCTGCCTTGCATCCTGTTTTGGCTGGGATTGGCTCCAGCAGACCCCCGTGACCCTGTAGTTAGCATATAATGGATAATGGATGGATGGATATTGCTGCTCCACTCATCCTTGGTCTTTATACTTGACATCTGCCCCCTAGGGTTTATACTTATTGGGGACAAGGATTGTCACAGGAACATAAATAAATGGGAGTAGTATTTGTATAAAATGCTCATTTTTTCATTTTCATATTCATTGTAGTGTGATCAATAAAGTTAAAAAAGATAAAAAAAGTATTTTAAAGTGTTTTCACATCTATCACAGCAAGATGAAAAATAAGATCTTCTTCTTTATCAGTAATTTTTTATTTTGGCCCAGTCTGTTATTTTCTGTGTTCTTTAGAATTTTCCAGCAAATTATACATTAGCCTGATTGTGTCCCAGACAAACCAATTATATGCGTTAGTCGAAAAAATATCTAATGTACAAATCTATACTGCAATCTTCTATAATTTTATCTCTTCTATTGGGAGATTACATCTTTTCTTGCTGTTTTATTCTAAATACAGGTTTTCTGTAATGTGAGAGTATATGATATCTTCATATAATCATCTCATTCTGTTCTGTATTTTTTTTTTTTTTGCTAATCAGCCCACCCTGTTAATAAGACCTGGGTATTTGATACCAGTTCCAGCTCAATAATGCTTTAGATTGCTTTAGAATAATTTAATATTATGGTAATGCTTTAGAAAGCTTTACTCTCTTTCTTATTTGATCTTTTTCTATAAAAACCTTTATCACCATCATTTGTCTGTTGCTTTATGTTAACATTAGTTTCTATTACATATTAGTATTATATCTATTTTACTGCATATTATTATTTAATTCTGTTTACATTTCATTAACATTACTGAAAAGATGTCCTGACCTTGTTACCATCTATGAAGTCACTGACCTGTAGATGTCAATGCCATGAAATAACAGTGCCCCCGTATGATAATTGAAATGGCTACCAAGGCACATCTGAATTTAAAAGAGTTACCAAATCTCATTACAGGACATGGTTTATTTATAAATTTAAGAGTTGTGTATGAGTGGCTGTATTTATTCAGGTGACCTACAATACAAGTCAGTGTTCCTGATAGAGATTTAAAACGTGATTCTGCTATGTACAGAAAGGTCTTATAGTGCTATACCGAGTTAACATATGTTAGATGAAAATTAAAGCAATTTCAGCTTGTGTTTACTAACTTTTAAGGCCAAAAGTTTGTCGACTACTGACCATCACATCTACTGTATATTAACACATTGGACATCCCATTCCAAAATGTATGGCAGTAAATTGGAGTTTGCTGCTATGGCACTCTTCACTCTTCTAGGAAGGCTTTCCACAAGTCTTGAAGTGTGCTTGAAAGAACTTGTGCCCATTCAGTCTAAAAAGTATTTCTGAAGTTTTGTATTGAAGTTGGGTGAGAAGATGTTGCTCACAATCGACATTCAATTCATTCCAAAGTGTTTTAGTAGGTTTTAGGTTGTGAGATGTGCAGGGCCATATGAGTTCCTCCCCAACAAACTTCCTCAAACTATGTCCTTTTATGTACCTGTGCACAGGAACTCAATAATGCTAGAATAGCAAAGGAGCCTTCCCTTAATGGTTACCAACAACATTTTAGGTACACAATTATCTAAAATGTTTTTGTATGCTGTAGCATTAAGAGTATCCTTCACAAGAACCATGGGTCCTACCACAAACAAACTGGTGAGGAAGACTATTATATCTCCTCCGCATAACTTTACCATCGGCACTATGCCATCCAGAAGGTAGGATTCTCCTGGCATCCAACAAACCAAGATATGTCCATGAAACTGCATGATTCTTAACTCCAGAGAAAAAACATTTTCACTGAGTCAGAGCCCAATGGTGGCTTGGTTTATGCCATTGTTCATAGGAATTTTAGGATAGCGTGCTGCTGCTCGGCCAAGGAAATGAATCTCATTCAAGCTTCCAAAGTTTTCAAACATTATAATGGTCAATCTATCTCCTTTTGTTAATGGCCTTTTTGCCTTTATGATAACAATATACAATTAAATATTGTCCAAATAATGCTTCAGAGGGTTTAGCTTATTAGTTTGTTCCAACACAGTTTTTATATAGACAATCGGTTTGTAAGCAATCAACCAAAGTTGGGACACCTGTAGGAATTGCTTGCATCAACTTTTAAGACTTAATTAACTTCAGTAGCTGCAGAAAAGCTGTAAGTTGTTAGCCTATGTCACACATGTGCACATGGGAGGCAGCTAAAGGGCTTAAGTAAGGGCAGTTCCGAATCAGACCAGGATGTGGCAGAGTGCACTGACTCTTTTTCTCCCTTTCCTGCAGACCATTCACGGGAGATTCCACCTTGCCCTCTTGACGTCACTTCCGGGTCCGAGCCTATGGAAGAAGACCTTGCTGGCTCTGGCTCCTGTGATGTCATGTCCGGGCTCGATCCTATGGCTGAAGACCTTCCTGAGCCCGACCCCTTTGATCTCACTTCCTGTCTTCCCCTTTAAAAGCCTCCACCTTTTCCCTATTCCCTCAGTTCTGTTTTGGACTCGGTTTGGTGCACAGCAATCACTTAAAACTCAATTTGCAGCCAGGAAACCAAATATATGGGTGGCTGCCCCAAACCTTGCTATGGCTCTTTGTGGAGTTTGTGACACCTATTACTTGGTCCCTGAAGAAGGATTTTTTGTATAATGCTGAAAATTATGTCATTTTTCCATTTTTGTTAACTTAAACTTTTTTTTTACCTCTGGAAGTTTAAAACTTACCTTTATACCATTTCAGGTTATTCACTGGAGTTGAACTGTTTAAATTTCCTTACAAACTGGAAAAAATGTTTTTTTTTCAAAAACTTTTGACCAGCGGTGTAAAGTCCTAGCCAGCCATCACCATGGAAAATCTTACTGGCTACTTCATCTATTTACTGTACAGGGTGCTTAAGAGCTGACACTTCACCCAAACACAGACAAAGGAGACCAAAGAAAGAACAAACTGTTTTTTTATTTACAGAAAAAGGAACATTATATTGGTTAACTAATGAAAGTAAACACAGAAGAGCAAAATTACAAAGACCTACACTCTTAGGGCCTACTTCCAGACAGATAGTTCCTGACTAACCAAATTGGTGTCTGATTCACTTACCCACTGTATGTATCACCTCTGCTCACCTCCCATATAACTATACTCTTTGCTAACTTGACCTTACTTCTTCTTGCAAGGTGAACCTTTGTCTAACACCAACTTTCTAATCTTAAAATCATCAGTCAGATGACTGATAGAAGATTTTAAGCCCAGTCCCGTTATTACATCAAGGGAGTCCATAGTACCCACTTCCGGGGTCTCTGGTGACATTATAAATCTGTGAGACTATATGAGTAGAGTGCCACCTAACAACCCTAGGTGATTTTGAATAATCCTAGAACCACAGTGTTGTACTGAAAAGGGCCAGATTAACAGTACACTCAATGCATTTAAGAGCTCATTAAATATTCCCATCTGTCATCTTAGGGGCCACCATATACAGTATTAGGAGTTGTATTACTTATTCCAAAATATTAAAAAGCTTAGTTATGCGGCAGCAGCATCCTCTTCTGGTCCCAAAAGGTGTTGCAGCTTGTAGATGGTGTTCATCCCTGCTGCATTACTCTTCTTCTTCTTCTTCTTCTTCTTTCGGCTGCTAAAGGAATTAATTAACTTTAAATGGGTAGCCTATCCATTGCAGGATAAGTTCATGCACACGTCAATTTAATCCTTACAATATATAAAGAAACTGAAATACATGGAGAAAATTCAAGAGGGCATGGGAGGATTATATTAACCTGACTGGTATTTGAACTGTGGTGCTGCCAAACAACAACCATTCTAAAATGCTAAAAGTAAGGTACAAATTCCATAAATCAACAACAATGTATTACACATATCAGGATAGGTGGCAAAAGATGGCCATGTGGCAGTTCTGAGAGTGTAAACAGGAAAACAAAAGCATCACTTATTTATGCATATTCTGTATGTCTCTAAAACAAAAGGTAACATTTCCCAAGTCACTGCAGAGTTTTGTGTTTCAGAAATAATAAAAAACACTTTAATAAGATGTGCAAAGCACATAATCAATCTATACAATTTTACATTTCTCCAAAGCTTTTGTAAATATGTAAACAATAATATTTCAGTCTATTTACTGTTTAGTGAGTGCAGACTTAGAAGAATTCTGTCTACAATACCAGACTTTTAATAGTAAATACTAACAGTGATTTAAACCTTCACACAGAAATCTTTAGTTTGAGTGAACGAGTGAGTGGCTTTGACATATTCTTGGCATAATTTCTGTTAAACTTCAAATGAATTATATACAAAGGGAGAAAATTAATTATTAATTTGTACCTTTTTAAAACAAATATGTGCACATATTAATTTTGAACACACAGAACGTTCCTTTCTAAGGCACTGAGAGATCATTCTTCCCTAAAACAATCTGCTGGGTTGCCCACTCAGTGTTTCTGAAAAGAGCCTTGCATTCAGCATATTCAGTGTACTGAATCACAGTTGATTGCTGTTAGATTGTAAAGAACTTGTTATACAACAACTGATGGTATTTAAAACATCATTGGACAATGTGCATATAGTACTTGTTAGACTCTGTTGCAATGCATACAAGTAATAACTCACAGTAAACCAAATACTGAAGGAAAGTTTTAAACTGTGATTGTACTTCTCACTTCTGCCTTATCAAAAATATTTACAGCATGCCTGCTGTGTTGTTGAGAATCTCAAAAGCTTGGAAATGCTGCTTCTCCTGAGATCTTAGAGCAGGTTACAATAGAAAGCTTATTAGAGTAGCACCAAATACCCACTGAATTCACAAGGGTTCATTCTTGAGATTTTGAGAATTAAAGGTGAAATGAAATGAATCCTGGAAGCAGCTGCAAAGAGCTATGGCCTCTCGATTTGGCAACCCAAGCACCCAATGGTGGGACACCAGAGGTGAGGGATGCCATCAGGCTGAAAAAGGAGGCCTTCCATGTATGATTAGCACAGGAAACTGCTGAAGCAGCAGAGAGGTATCAGCAGTCAAAAAGGGCTGCAGCCTTTGGTGTCAGGGAAGCAAAAACCTGGGTGTGGGAGGAGATTGGAGAGACAATGGAAAGTAACTATAGCTCAGGCTCAAAGAAGTTTTGGAAAATCATCAGGCATCTCAGAAATGAAGGCAGGGATTCACCCAGGCTGTTCTCAGCAAAGGTTGAGAAGTGCTCACCCAGACTGAGGATGTTGTTTGGTGGTGGAAGGAACACTTTGAGGAGCTTCTGAACATGGTAGGCACACCCTCTGTGGAGTTAGGCAGAGTCAGAAACTAATGGGGGCTCTATGGCCATTTCCCTATGGTAGATCACTGAGGTACTTAAGCAACTCTGAAGTGGCAAGTCCCCTGGAGTGAATTAGATCCTCCCAGAAATGCTGAAGGCTCCAAACATTGTAGGGCTTTCAAGGCTGACAAGCCTTTTCATTGTTGCGTGGTCTTCGGGAGCTGTGCCTGTGGAGTGGCAGACTGGGGAGGTGATCCCCATTTTGTAAAGGGTGGCAGGAGGGTATGCTCCAGCTATCGGGGGATCATACTCCTCTGCCTCCCTGGAAAAGCTTATGCCAGGGTACTAGTAAGGAGACTCCGCCCAGTCATGGAACCTCCGATAAAGCAAGAGCAATGTGGATTCTGTCCAGGCCATGGAACGGTAACCAGCTCTTTAACCTCATGAGGATTCTGGAGAGGGCATGAGAGTACAACCAATTAGTCTACATGTGTTTTGTGGACTTAGAGAAGACATATGACCATGTTCCTCAAGGGATTCTGTGGGGGTTGCTGGGAGAGTATTGGGTTCTGGGGCCCCTAAATATGGGCTATTCATTCCCTGTATAATCAAAGTGAGAGCTGTATCCACATACTCTGACTCATACTGTGGGACTCCACCAGGGCTGTACTTTGTCTCCTGTCCTATTTGTGATTTTCATGGACATGATACCAAGGTGCAGCCATGGAGGGGAGGGTTTCTAGCTTGGTGGCCTTAGAATCACATCAGTGCTTTTTGCAGATGACATGGTCCTATTAGCTTCATTGGGCTGGGAACTCCAGCACACATTGGAATGGTTTGAGGCAGAGTGTGTAGCAGCAGGGATGAGAATCACCACCTCCAAATCTGAGACCATGGTCCTCAGTGGGAAAAAAGTGGACTATCCTCATTGAGTGGGAGGTGAGTTATTGCCTCAAGTGGAGAAGTTTAAGTAACTCAGGGTCTTGTTCACTAGTGAGTGGAAAAGGGATGGTGAGATAGATATACAGATTGGGGCAGTGAGCACAGTTACGTGGTTGCTATACTGATCTTTAGTGGTGAAGAAGGAACCAAGTCAGAAGGTGAAGCTCTCGATTTGCCAATCGATCTACTTCCCTACTCTCACCTATGGTCATGAGCTTTGGGTAATGACCAAAAGAATAAGATCATGAGTACAAGTGGCGGAAATGAGCTTTCTCCGCAGGATGACTGGGGTCTCTCTAAGTGACAGGGTGAGATGCACAGATATCCGGGGACAGGCTTAGAGTAGAGCCACTGACCCTCCGCTTCGACAGGAGCCAATTGAGGTGTTTTGGGGATCTAATACAGATTACTCCTGGATGCCGCCCTATGGAGGTTTTACAGGGCACGACCAGGTGGGAGGAGACCCCGGGAAACACCCAAGGCACGCTAGGAGGATTATATCTCCCAGATGGCCTGGGAATGCCTTGGGATCCCAAAGTATGAGTTGGCAGGTGTGGCTAGGTAAAAGGATATGTGGGCTTCACTGCTAACACTTGCCCCGTGACCAGGCTTCGGATAAGCAGTGGAAACTGAATAAATGAATGAATTTCAAGGTGAACTGCATTTTAACAGAAATTATTTCAAGCCCCATACCAAGGAACTATTTTTACTTCAACCACCTCTAATGTGTAGCATTCACCTGGATGATATGACAGCAGCCATTTTTGCACCAGTACGCTCACCAAACATTAGCTATGAGATGGTGAAGTGGTGAGAGAGTGATAGCTAGCCATTTAGAGACAGGCAAGGATTACAGGGTTAGAATGACGAGGATGTGGTAGTCAATTTAGCCTGGACATTGGGTTTTACTTTGCTCTTTATGAGAATGTCCAGGGATCTTTTATGACCACAGAGAGTCAGGACCTTGGTTTTACATCTCATCTGAAGGATGGTGCTATTTTTACAGCATAGTGTCCCTGTCAATACACTGGGGCATTGGGGTCCACATTCAGAACACAGGGTAAGTGCCCGCTGCTGGCCTCATCAACACATTTTCCAGAAGCAACCCAGGCTTTTACTAGATGAAATCCCATCCAAGTACTGGTCAATGCCAAACATGCTTAGCTTCAGAAGGATGACCTGTTCTGAAGTGCATGTGGTATGGCTGCTGGAAAAGAACAGCATAAGGTTTCATTTTGTCTACAACATTAATAAGATCATTTAAAACTAAAGTAGAAGACAGACTGAATATTCATCATTACCTTTTGTTTTTAATTTACCATGGTTCATTTTATTAAATTTAGTAAACAACTAATTTTAACCCCACTCAGCTGCTATTCACTTTTTCCAACTTGCTAGTGATAATAACAACTACAGTGCTAAACAGAAGTGTATATCACAAAATAAATTTCAATGTGCATGCTATATTTGAAATATTTTTTTAACATATAAGTGATAGGCCTTTTTCATTATCTTAAAGCAGTTTTTTATGGAGAAATCGTATAAATAATTCGTGCTTCTACTAATAACACAAGGACTTTGCTGCATATCCTGACGGAGGAATGCATGTGTATGAACGTGCAGTTGTAACTACAAAGGAGCCATTTAACACTGTGTTTATTTTTGAAAGAGGCAGAGACTTTAGAATTCTGAGCAGATCAATGTCTGGGTACTTGAATCTAGAATCAATGGTCATAATGAAATGGCTAAAACAAATCTTACCTGAAAAGCAATCAAAGTTAACCTCCAGAAATTCTAAACAAATATGATTTGTCTGAAACTGATATCCACAATAGCGTTACTTTTAAATAAGATATAGATTAACTCACACTTTCATCGAAAGGTCTTGATTTAAGCACAGATTAAACAATCACTACTTTGTCCATTTCATGGTATAGAAAATCAATATATCAGTGTCTTAACAGCGTCATAAGTGTGACATCTCCTGAGTAAAACAAAAGCATACAATACATACAAATTTATGTTAATAAATAACAAATAAAAATTAAAAGTAACAACATGAAAAGATTGTTTTTTTCCCACAATTCCTCACAATAAAGTTGACATTTCCTTTATATGTTCATTTTGATTACTTCACAAACTTTGATCTCCTATCACAATTTAAAGGTTTTGTTTGTTTTTTTTTTGAGTAACAATACTAAATTTGGCATGTACGAGCAAATATGGAGGTGTAGGCAAGTGTTCCATAGTGACATGCAGTTTGTCTAGGCCTCGCTACAGTTGATTCTTCACTAATGCCCCATGACACTGACCTGCAAAAAAGGCCTCATATAATGGATACATATAAAAATAACAGAAAAAAGAATTATTGATAATGAAAATGTGCTGCTGAACTGGTATAATAAATTCTGTATTAAATTCCAAAACTCAAGTCAACCATGGAATAAATGAAACCTGCTTGGAAAAGCAAATCCTTCAAAAGCATGTTGTCATATAAAATGTTTAAACTGAAATGAAATGAAGTGAAAGAACAGTGCAGTAGTCTGAAACATTTTTAAGTGAAACTGTGATTGTTAATCATCTATAAAACTACCTAGTTCTTTAAGATACAGTATATATGATTAACACTACCAATAAGTGGGCGGCATGGTGGCGCAGTGGTAGCAACGCTGCCTTGCAGTAAAGAGACTAGGATTTGCATTAATTGTCCTCCCTGCGAGGAGTTTGCATGTTCTTCCCATGTTATTGTGGGTTTCCTCTAGGTGCTCCGGTTTCTTCCCACAGTCCAAAGACATGCCACCTAGGAGGATTGGTGATACTAAATTGGCCCTAGTGTGTGGTCTGTGTGTTTTCTGTGTGTGTGTTCATTTGCCCCCCAATGAACTGGCACCCTAGGTTTTGTTCCTGCATTGTGCCCTGTGCTAGTTGGGACAGGCTTCAGCACCCCTGTGACCTTGTTCAGGACTAAGTAGGTTAGAAAATGAGTAACTAACAATAGCCTGTAATAAACTGCAGAATTACACTCTCTCTGATTAGAGAAAGAAATATGCACATCTCTATAGCACGAAATATTAATTAAATGTACATTTTTTATAATCAAACACATGCAAAACCACTTCAATATAATTATGAAACAATCCTTAGTTTAATATTGCCTCATTTTTTTGTTGCCTCTGATTTCCAGTGTGCTGTGTATTGCACGGTACTGAATTATAGATGTCTTCCTAAAAGCTTGTTTGTAACAGAGAACAATGTGCTAAAAAAACGATTTTGAAGGTCATAATAAAAACTTTGAGTTAAAGAGCTTTTGAGTGGCATAGCCATGTTTTGCTCTGCCTCAGGCCTACACTATAAGGCAGTTTACTTGGAACCCACTATATTGTGTTTATTAAGATGAGAAATGGCAGATTTTTTCAAGTATTTCTGATTTCAGTGAACATTAATAATTACAACATGGCACAAATTGAAGCGTTTTCTGGTAATCGGGTCATTTCAAAGGGACTATGGCCACCTTGTTCCCCGGACCTTTCACCTCAGGATTTCTTCCTTTGGGGAGCGATGAAAGGAACAGTATATAAAAACAAGCTTTGTACGCTGGAACAATTACAGCAAAACATTGAACAGGAAATTGCTGCCATCACCCCTACAATGGTTGTAGATTCCTTTGCCAATATGGAGAGCTCTGTCAATTTGTGTTTGCAAGAAGAACACCGAATGTGATTGAATTGTTTACACATCTATCATGGTATGCACTGTATTTATTTTGTTTTTATCGCTTCATTATCGCTTTGTAAATCGGGGCCCCACCCATTAGAATCTCTCTGTATTATGCACTGTACTCAATATTCAGGCACAATGGGGCATGGTTGGGATGATAAGCACACCTCTATTTTAAGGATTTAATTTATTTGTCTACAGTACTACCCCAGTTACACCCTAAGTACGCTGTAACAATGAACAGCTAAAATGTACGTAAGAAGTTTCACAAAAATGAAAGGGTCATTCAGTCCATCAAGTTTTTTTTGTTAAATAAGGCTTACCATATATACTCACATATATGTCAGGTCTTGAAACCCAAAAAATCGATCATAAAAATCAGACCCCGACTTATATGCCCTTTCAAAAATGCGCCCCTTATTTATTTATTTTTTTACATCTTCTTGCCTCCTCCAACCTCGTATCGGTTTCTCGGACGGATCGAATTTTGTTGCAGCAGCGCAGTTACCAATTTCTTTTGCTACTTCAATGACGTTTAATTTAAAACCAGCTTCATATTTTCTTCTGATCGATCGCTCCATTGTAGATAAGGGATGCTCTTATGATAAAGGTGTATGAGGGTGTGAGATACAAAAAACACAAATCAGTGCAAACGTCGCTTTGGAATAGTTCGGGTATTACCGTGTGGTCACGTAGGCACAATAGAGAGAGAGAGAGAGAGAGGGGTTAGGAGCACTCGCTGATACAGCGCATTGCTGCAGCCACATACAAAAAAAAATGGTAATGTGCACCGTGGTTACTCTCTCAGGTGGGTGTTAGCATATCATAATCCCTTGTACCAATAGTGTGAGTTTTCGGCATTCAACTTATATGACCGACATTATAAAATACCAGAAATTATACTGTAAAAGCAAGTCCCGACTTACTGTATCCATGGGAGAACTTATCCGCGAGTATATACGGTAGTAAAGATTTGTAAACAGCATCTTCCATTTCTTTCTACTCTATAGGTAAAATTCAATGAGGCCGAGGAATTTTACTACCATTCAGTACTGTACATGGAGGGCCTAAAGCACATCTGACTCTTCTATTTTAAAATCTGTAACCTCTGTTTGCTTCTGTCTTGGTGATGTACTTATTTAGTTCATTCACTCTTTACCACTTGTTTTCATTAACTTTCCATTGTACTAAAAATAGTTACTATTTTTTATACATCAATAGCAATTCTGTTTTCACTTTTAAAGTTTTATAGCATTTTTGATCCCTTACTCTACTTTGTGGTGTTTGTCTAAATCTGGATTGTTTGGCTTTTTTATGTTTTCTTGATGATCTTTTCAATTATATGCTTTTTATACTGTAATGTCTTTATCCATTTTCTTTAGACATTTTATTATATTGGGCGGCACGGTGGTGTAGTGGGTAGCGCTGCTGCCTCACAGTTAGGAGACCTGGGTTCGCTTCCCGGGTCTTCCCTGCGTGGAGTTTGCATGTTCTCCCCGTGTCTGCGTGGGTTTCCTCCGGGTGCTCCTGTTTCCTCCCACAGTCCAAAGACATGCAGGTTAGGTGGATTGGTGATTCTAAATTGTTCCTAGTGTGTGCTAGGTGTGTGGGGGTGTGTGTGTGTGTGTGTGCGCATGCCCTGTGGTGGGCTGGCACCCTGCCCGGGGTTTGTTTCCTGCCTTGCGCCCTGTGTTGGCTGGAATTGACTCCAGCAGACCCCCGTGACCCTGTAGTTAGTATATAGTGGGTTGGATGATGGATGGATGGATTTTATTATATTACCTCATTGTGCTATATTTTACAATGTAGGTATAGCTTATTAATGTAATTTGGAAACATTCAAACATTTCTTTTTTAATTCTGCAGTTAAGTCAATTGTAAGTTTGAAAGCAAACGTTTGACATATTCAGTTACTTATAAAGGCCTGCAGCAGTGCGTGTAGTGAGTGATTCTGTGAGTAATGCTGCATTGAGATGGACTGCTATCTCATCCATGATTGTTTTTTACGTGATATCTAATGGTACTAGGTTTGCCATAATCCTGTACTGGAAATAAGTTCAGAAAACAGATGGTGTTTTAACTTACTATTGAGATAAATTATAGCATTAAACTTTTTGTTTTGATCATTACAGTGGATTAAAGTATACTATACATGCTATTTCAAAAACAACAAGATCCTGCCCTAATTTAAATGGGACAGAGCAGGCAGAATGACAATACTAAATTAACTGGTTGAATAGATAATTATGATTTTGAACATTTCAGATATTTGTGGAGTACCTTGTTATCTGTATATATGTTGTGCCTGTGGAGAAGGGTCTCCCGAGGCTGCAGTTTGGGTCCATCCCCATTGGTTTTAACAGTCAGCAGTCCATGAAATGGCTGTTAGGTAAATCTCCTGATTACTGTATTGCCTCTTTTCTTATCTTGTACTTCGATTTTTAAAATCCTTGTTTTCATGTTTATGAACTGTGACATGTTTTTAGGATTATTCTGGGTATTTACATACTGTCCTGGCTGGGCAGGAAAGAGATAACTAATTTTTTGAGTCAAACCAGGACCAAAAGGCAAAACAAAACAAATACAATGAAATATAAATTAAATGACCAAAACCCAGAAGAGAGGTAAACGTCGAAGTCAAAAACCACACAAGAAGTCAAAAGCAGGCAAACAAGAAGATCAATAGCAAAGAGAATGTTATTTTTTGTTTATGAAGAATTTATCCACAGCTTGGTCCAAACACTGACCTTTTATCAAATTGTGCCAATGAACGTGAGGTCACAACACAAGAGACCAAGCCATCCTAAAAAACGTGGGACCTGACCCTAATGATGGTTAGGGTAAAATTTGGCCCTGATCATGTCATCTACTCAGAACAAATGTCACTAACAATAAATAAACTACAAACTAAAAGGAGCCTTTTGTAACATCAACACTTCCTCAAAATAATGCAGTAAGTGGTGGCAGGAAATCCACTGCTTTCAGCAACTAATATGTCAAATTTTTACTTCACCCTGTAAGATAAAGTAATTGAGAAAAAATAGCAGCACATACACATCTGCCTTTTTATTGTTTTTATGTGTGCTGAACAGCTTCTGTAGCACCAAATTGGTATCACTAGCAAAGTTTTTTGGTTGGAGCCCATTTGTAAAATGAACAGATAAAAGTAAATACAATCTAGGTGATTTTTTCTTTTTTCATAGCTGTTCATTGGATTAAGTGGGTTAGAAAACTTATGGGTGGTTTATTTAATTTAGAATTTTGACAGGATTTTAATAACATAAACATACAAACAAACCAGGTGTGGCAGGACGTTCACTGCAGTGTTTTCAGGTTGACATTTTGTAGTTTCCCTGCAATTGTCCTGTGCACAGCTGGCTCCTTAATTGTGTCCAGTGGTGCCAGAATAAGTTCAATCACAAATGCTGAACTGTATTAAGCAGTTATATTGTTTTGTGAATTTAATATTTGTTTTAACAGATTTTCGAGAATGTTAACTGGTTCACAATTTCTGAAGTTGTCAGAATCAGCTCCTCTGACACAATCAGCAAAATTATGGTTGACACTGTTTAAAAAAAGCATTAAAAGAGAATATTGCACAACATGTAAGCAGCTGCTTGACAGTTTGCGTACTCTTCTTCCTGCTTCTTGTTTGCAGCACATGGAGCTTACCTCCCCAACTTTCCACTGTCTGAATAAAGGATACTGTAAGTTTAAAGCTTTGTGATGAAGCAAACTAGCATTTATGTAGACAATGTTGCTTATAGTGAATTTATCTCAGCCAAAGACTAACAGATAAGTATACACCTACTTAACACCTATTGTGTTTCCTTTTTCTTTTCTGGATAAAGTGTGCTGTATTTTAAAAAATGCATTATTACATGGGTTCAGTTCTCAGTCAGATCATTGTTTATTTGGCATTTGTGTGTTTTCTCCTGGTCTTCCCCATATAGTATGTTTCAGTTACTAAACTGCACAAGTGCTAATTACTGCACCATCCTACCTCCCATACAATGTGATCAGAAATTTAGAGAGTAGGAATTTGTAGCCAGAAGCCAGTGAAGAAATGTACAACCTTTGTACTGCTCATAGACTTCCTTTAGCTATTAGTACATATTTTATTGTACACTATATAGGAGTTTTTACTGCTTTTGACAGCAATTTAAATATATCATTTCTTTTGTACCATTGTTTGTCTGTTGGAGTAAAGAAGCAGTTGATTTTCTATAGTTCAAGTAACATTTATATGAGCACAATTGTAGATCAGAGAAATAATTAAAAAAAATAAAGATACTGTAGATCAGGAGTGCCTTAAGTACAGAATACATAGAGTAATACCAGAGTATTAGTTCAAAGTGCATTTCTTAGAGTTCTGTTTTTAGTGGATTTTAAATTATGTTAAAATTCTAAAAGTTTGAACAAAAAATGGTTGGGATAAGTGAATTTCATTCTTGAGAAAAAAAAGGAAAAAAGAAAAAGATTACTATTCTATAGGTGCTATAATAGCAAAAACTAAGTCCACTGCAAACTTTCTAGTGGGAGACACGGTTGATGAATTTATTTTGCTTTTCCTTACTGTTCCCAGTCACCTTATTTTAAAGAACAGATACACTGTAGAGTGTATTTATCCATTTTGTTTTGTTAATTTCAATCTGCTCTCTGGCATCATTCTCACCACCACCCTTCACCAAGTAGATACTTTATGGTGGATCCATGTAACTCAGGTTGCACCCAATGTAGATACCTATGCACTTATCTGAATAAACATTATTCCAGATCCCATTCTACATGTGGTTCACTTATTTAGAACTATCATGGAAAGCTCATTTTGTTTGGGATTTTCTTTTAGAACTATTTGCTCTTATCCTATTTGGAGCCCATGCCTCCTGACAACAGAGCTCTAAGTATAACAGAGTCACACAAGCTCCTCCATCACACCAAGGTCACAGTCATAAGAGGGGATATTTCATATTAAAGCAAAAGGAAAATAATAGTAAGGACTAGGCATGTATTTAAAAACGGTGAAAAAGGACTAAACACACAATACATTTAATAAAATAGATCTTTTGTTAAAATTGCTCGTAAAATTGTCTTGTTTACTGTTTGTTACATGGTGTATCACTCAAGCGTCCCTTAAAGAGTGTATCAGTGTGTCTCTGGGGTGTCAAATACTATTTTAAAATCAGTATCAGCAAATGTAAGCTAAACAATGGAAAAGACAGCAGGTGGTTTCTTCACTAGAGCAGATGGCTCCTAATTAATTGCTGAACTGCATGTATAGTTGTAGATGAAGTGTCCCAGATATAGTGCGTGGTGTGCACTTGTATATATGTGTGTGTGTGAGCACATTTACTTATTATGAAGTACATCTATTTCTGAGCAGCATAATGCAGCAAAGATAAAAAATGGTATGTAAAGATGACTTTTCAAATCTCGTTTAAAATTCTGAAAGACAACATCAAAGAAGCTATTTTGATGTGTCTAAAGAATGTGCTTGTCTATTTAAAGAAGACAGTTTACACGCTCATTTTTAAGGTAATGTGACAACTGCTCAGTTATTGCAAGTGGGCCTTCAGCAAATGTGCTGCAGCAAGATCGCTCGATATTTAAAATAGCTTATTTCAATTAAATTCCTAATGAGTAAGGCTGTTAGTGAAGTAAAACATTAAAGAGTAAATACAAAATAGGTCATGTAAAGAAAATACAGCTGGAAAAAAATCATTATTATTTTTAATTGATAGAATGGTGGCACAATGGTTAGGTTTTTTTACAGTTACTCCAGACTTTCATCCTTCAAATCAAAGATGTGCAGGTTAGGTAAGCTGAAAATTCAGATTGGGCCTTCCATTAGTGAATTTGGATGTGGTTGCATTATTCCTCTCAGTTTTGTTTACTTGCTTAATAAACTGACACTCTTTGACAGGTTCATCACAGCGAAACAAAACATGTGCATTAACATAGTGTAACGCATGGCAATGCTTCACTGAGAAGGAAAACGGTTACAGCCAGAGAAACCACGTTGTTAATGGAGAGTTTGGGTTTTTATGTCTATAGGGTCTGTGAAGAGGGGCAAAGTTAGTATTCAAAGTAAATGTTCGTCCCCAGAGCTAATAGTGGAGCATATCCACTGCCCCCTTTATTGTAAAGCATTTCTTCACTATAATGTAATAATTACACTCCCCTGGCAATAATTTCCTGCTTAAACACATCATTGGATGTTCCTACTGGATACAAATATGAGATGAAACAGCACATGGATCAACTGCAGTCATGTCTGTCTACAAAATAATGTATCTTAAAGAGTCCAGGTTCTGAAACAAGGGAGAAGAGGGTGTCTTCTTTAAATCTACAAAAGCTTTCTGACAAGCATCTGTCCTAATAATAGTGTGAGTTCTTCAACCCTATAATAACCATCCAAAGAAAACACCAAATCCTGCCTTCGTGTGTCCAGGTGAGGATATGCAAAATTTTACCATAAGCCATTACCCATTAAATTACCAGGGTAATGAATCTCTGACTTACCAAACATACACCTTTTGGGATTAGCAGTTAGACCACCCTGCTTCATGTTGTATAACAGTACCTTAAATATATAAGGTAAGGTGAGAATCCCAGTCAAGGCTAGGAATGATAATCTTATCAAAAGTGATACATAAATATTCAACATGAGTTTGCCATGTCATGATCATCATAATCTTAAATCTTAAACTGAGTAGCCCCGTGAAGCCAAAATGAAAGGTGAATAAAGTCATATCTGGACTTCTCCTAAAGTGCCTGTCAGAAACCATTAGTTAAATGGAGAGCAGAGATGTAAGATGCCTGACTGAGTTTCTCCAAGAGTTCATTAACATGCAGAATTGGATATACATTAAATTTCGAAACATTATTCAGTCACTCAAAGTCTGCACAAAAATATATATTAGAGATCTGACTGGTTTACAGTCTATAGCAATGGAGATACAACATTCATCACGGCTTTAAAGTATAACACCCTGCTCAAGCACTTGCTTAACTTCCTTAACAATTGAAGCCTTCTGGGCCTTAAAAATCCTATATAGACTTGTTTTGAATTAATCACTAAGCTCCATAGTAATTTTATATTTAGGAAGCTTGTTTTAGCAGACAGAGTGAAAACATGTCCTGACTTCCATTAGATGAGCAGCCATTCCTTTTCATGTCATTTAGTCCTGGCAACAATTGGGTTTTAGGATAATGCTAGAAAACACAACAAAATTCTCTGACTGGTCATGTCATTCTTTCAAGAGATTAAAATGCAAGAGTTGAACAGTCTTTCTTATTCTAGGAGTCATAATTATTTTAAAATGCACAGCACTCTTCACTTGCTCTTCTATAATTTTAGAGCTTTGTTATGAATTTGAGAGGATCAGAAGGAACAAGAATGAGCATGTGGACTCCTTTAAGAAATCATGGAGTTTACCTGTCATAAAATAAATTTAGATCCTCCTGTTCACAACAGAGAATGGTTTAGACAATTTATCTTACAAATGCACCCTCTGAGTGGTTCATCTGGCTTAATGATTATCCACAAAACTATTTTCCGAGCACTTTCTCAAAGGTCCAGCAGGCAAATGGGGCTTCTATCCAAAGAGGAATTCAAATAGCCTGAAAGCAGGAGTGTCCTGCGGTGATTCACTCATTGTATATGCAAAACAATGTCCCAAGCTGTCAGGACCAAAACATTTCTTTTAACTACTTTCACTATCAATAAAATGCTATTACTGTGTACTTCTTCAACAAAACCACAGTTTTGGTTAAGTATTTGTATCCAGGAAAATCACCAAAGTCATTAGGTGGGCCCCCACCCCCCCTCATAAGTTGGTGTTTTCTTTGTCTTTAAGGCCAACTACGCTGAGAAGGTTTCAACAGTATGTCTAATATCATAGATACTCTCCCTCCTTTCCTGACAGGAGAGGCTCATCCCAATAAAACAAATCATCAACTACCTATAAATATCATATTAATATGCTTAAATAAATAAATAAAATAATTAAATATCTGCTAATACAGTTATCATAATAAAATACAAGAATACTTTTTCAGGGTCATTATCATTAAAATACAGTAAGTTAACAGCTTGCCACATAAAGTCTGTGACTTTATGGGCAGGTTTCTGCTTTTGATGCCCAACAAGCCAATAGTTCTACTTCCCATCATCAAAGTGCTTTTTTTTCTTTCCTTTCCTTCCCTTCTCTCTCTCTCATCCTCTTCCAAGCCAAGCTAAACCCCTGGCCACCACCAACCAATGAAACAGAACCCCAGGAATCCTGCCCAAAACCCAGTCAAGCCACAAAGTAAAATCACAAGAAGCATTCCACTCCCGCCCAAGCCCAACTCTACCCCCAGCCCTTTAGGTTCAGATTTTCTCCAAAAAAAAAACACACACTAACAGTAAGAAAGAACAAAGAAGAAGATAAAACACAAATTGTCACCCAGTTGTTTTTTCCCATTGCCTGTCTCATCGCCTTAGTCATATACAACGACTTCCTTTGTGGCATTGACCAACAATTTAAAAACCTGTTTTAACTGCTTAGCGTAACTAAAGTCCCTCAGTAGTGATGTCACTGATCTAGGTATAACGTTGAAGCATTCCACCTCCATTGCTCTCACATTGACAAGGCCAAACCCTTTGAGTAACATAAGCTGCCAAAGCTGAATATCTGTATTTTTCCTCTCATATGCTTCCTTAATAGACCCTCCCACAGCACTGTTAGCCCTATATAATATACTGTGTATTTCACCTCTGACCACAAGACCATGTCAGGAGGCAGGCTGCGTATAATTATTTCTCTTGGGACCACCAATCTAATATTAAGGTCTACAGAGAGTTTCCAATGGCTCACCATACTAAGTTGGCCTCCGACTTGCCTACGCACACCATCAGGGCTACAATGTTCTTCTTACTTAAGACATACCTACCTAATAGCTTTTGCTTCCCTTTGAGTATTTGCAGCCTTTGTTTTTTCTTCTAACACAGAGGAAAGCAAGTCAAAACTTTATCATGCCTCCATCTATATCTGCCATGATATGGACTAACATCACAGCCTGATGGGATATGCCACAGTGTTGCAATTCCAGCAGATAATTCAAAGCTGGTATCAGTGCTTGTCCATATCCTTATGTGTTTTGGAGACAGAAGCACATTATAAATAGCTCCAAGAAGAAACTTTACCCTCCAAACCTTCATATTTCACAACTCTCTCCAACTTAACCTCCTTTTTCCTGGGTTTTCCCAATTAAGTCACTGCCCTGCGATGCAACTACAGCAAACCTCCCTAATTCTTCCTCGCTCCTAATCTCATCCACTACCATTTGATGATGATTTGTTTCCCTTGCTTAACTCCTAAATGGTTTTCTGACTCGTAACCCTAAATCTGTCTTGTCACATTGCACATGCCCAACTATTTCCTTTAACTTTAAATCTGCTACAGCCCGATGCACTGCTGTCTTCAGGTCCCATTTGTATCCTGCTTTAACACAGGGTGCAGCCTGTCTTATGACTACATCCTTTGACACAGACAGAGTCAGTTAAAACTTTGCTTTTGAGCACTTAAACTCCTTGACCAGGCTAGGCATCGGCAAGTCCAAGATTCCCTTAACATATAACATACTTTTACTTAAGCATCTATTAATTCCAAGGTATTTCTTAATATATGAGCTAACAATATGCTCACACCTCTCAGCTTTGGTAGAGAGGAACATCACAAACAGATAACGGCTATGATAGGTGCAGAAACAACTCAAATTGTATGATCCACACTTAAAATTTGTCAGGCAGGCCACATCTATTTATTCCTGTAATCCCATTATCAACCTCCTGCCTTATTTCTAGGACCTGCTGCTTGTCATTTAATGTCATGCTATATCATCTACTAAGACTCTTAACTGGCCCATCTATAATTGTATGAATCATTTCATCATCCAAATAAAACTTCTTATCTTAAAATGTATCTTTAATAATTGAAAAACTTGCACATGCTAGGCTTCACTTTTATCCTGGCCTATTGTCGTGCATTTTTGCTAATAGCCTTCTTGAACAAGGAATAATCGTTGTAATAGTGGTCAGATCATCCATTTATGCTCTTATTGGTGACAAATGTAGCTCATGATCAAGCCTTTCTCTCCCCACCACTAATTTAGAAGCCTTAATAATGACCTTAATGAGCCACGATGAACAGTAATGAAGAAAGAGAGCACCGAGCCACAATACCAACCTCAAATTGCTGCTGCTATAAAGTCCTTATTAAAAAACTTGTTTTTATATCATTATAATAATCAATGACCAATCCTTGAATACAAGCTGAATTTTAAAAGAATCTAGAGCTACCCACAATAAATTGTGTGGCACTGAGCCAACAGCATTAACCAAGTCTAGAAAAACCACATGCAATTCTCTGCCTTCTTTCTTAGTTCACTGAATCTGATTCCATATCATACTAACATGCTCAAGACATCCTGAAAAAAACAGGAACTGCTGCTTTTTGAATCTAAGTATCAATTCATTTACTAACTGAAAGACAGTATAATAGTCTGTTAGCTAATATACTGAAACATATCTTAATCCACATTTTGAAGGCTTAAGGGTCTAAACTGACTAAACTGACTAATGTCTACAGAATCTTTCTCTTTCAGGATATCTCTCTCTCTCTCTCTCTCTCTCTCTCTATATATATATATATATATATATATATATATATATCTCCTGCTCTACAGCATTCCACAGGAATAACATGACGTTGCCATGCTACCCTAAAAAATCTTCTCAACACATTTTTATACAATCAATAAGGAATGCCATTGGGCCCCAGAGCTGACCCATCTCTGGCACCCCAATTAGCCCTTACAACTTCTGAATACCTAGTGTCCATAGCAACGTCAAGATCCCCTCTGCCTTAGACACCCTAAGACATCCACTTTTGTGATTCACAAATAAGTATTTTGAAAACTTAAAGGGTCACTAGAAAATGCAGACCTAGAATATTCCTTAATTCTTCTGTTTGTTCTGAGACATTCCACCAATCTACGTACTCCTGGTGTGTTTTACTTCCCTCTGCAACATCTTGATATCTTCTTTCTCAATAACATAATGTTTTGCTCTGTTTTCTAAGCATTCTTCTTTCTTGGACTAACCTATACTTCTCTGACTGCTGGTGAGACACCACATTTTCCACCACACATTTCTTCTTTCTCTCACTAACACACTATCCTTAATGACCTCACCTACATTCTGAATTTTTCTCCCTACAGATCATCTAGATCATCATCAATTGTTGCTCAAGCTTATTTATCACCCACTTTTGGCCAATTCACCCTACTACCTACAGTACCTCTTCTATGGAAAGGACTGTGATATCCTATGAATTGTGGTTCTTGCCTTCTGATGGAATTCACCTGGCTTACTTGGCTGACTCCTCCAGAAGTATGGATCAATGTGAGCTCTCTACACAACCCTTAAACAAATTTTCTTTGCCTGATGAACCATTAAACCACTACTTGTACTAACCTTTGACCACCCACATGGATAAACCTGCAAGATTTTACCCACACTCTTTTCACCTGTTTAGCTTATTGTCAAAGTTAATCCAAGGTTATGAGCCAAAAAATCCTACCAGTGAGTCATCTCTCTCACATTGACTCTAGGGGTAAACCATAATTGACACAACAAGTAGCTAGAAAACTGGATACATCCCTCATACCAAGATACACCTGCCAAGGGCTAAAAGCCCACAAGAGCCCAAGAAGGTCTATCCATCCTGTCAGCTGTCTCTCCAATAGCCACTAGGCATTTCCCTATTTGCCCTATTCACAGCACTCACTAGTTATCACTAATTATAACATTTTATAAACGCCAGCACAGGTAATTCCATAAACAGAAAAAGTTATACACAACTTAAGAACCATGTAGAAATCATCAGGAGTTTTCGTCATTCACCCATATGGCACCCAATTACCACTTAACGTTTAACTACTTTAACTACCTACTGTTTTATTAAAACTTTTATGGAGTCTTTAAGTCAAAAAGATTTACCGTGATTGTGGGTGATAAATGGTAATAGGCATGTTGTTAATAGCAAAAGCGTTATACAATTCCTTCATAAGTTTGAAGGTAAAATGTGTACCTTGAGCAGTCAAGATTTCAGAAAGAAATCTGCATACAAGTGCAAACCTTACTCAGCACTTCTGCAGCACTGCCCTGGTTCTTGTAACATGTAGCCACCTTAGAATATCTTGTTGCGTAATCTACTATTACTTGTAACCATATTTACTACTGGATAAGAGGCTAATTAATCTTTCTAAGTAGTAAATTTTCATCCCAAGAGCCAGCTTCTGTAGCCGAGGATCGGACCACCAAGGTCCCCGCCTTCGGCCACCACCCAACTCACACTGCACCCGACCTCCTTGGCCCCTCCCATAGGTGGTGAGCCCATGGGAAGGGGGACCCACGTTGCCTCTTCGGGCTGTGCCCGGCTGAGCCCCATGGGTGCAAGCCCGGCCACCAGGCGCTCGCCATCGAGCCCCACCTCCAGGCCTGACTCCAGAGGGGGGCCCCGGTGACCCGCGTCCGGGCAAGGGAAAACGCCGTCCAAATTTTTTATTCGTCATAGGAGGTTTGTATAACCGCTCTTTGTCTCATCCCTCACCTAGGACCAGTTTGCCTTGGGTGGCCCCACCAGGGGCATAAAGCCCCGGACAACAGAGCTCCTAGGATCATTGGGACACGCAAACCCCTCCACCACGGTAAAGTGGCGGTTCGAGGAGGGACATCGCATGGACATCAGGGACAGTGCCTCTGGATTGGCAGACCGGGGTTGTGGTCCCCCTCTTTAAGAAGGGGGACCGGAGGGTGTGTTCCAACTACAGAGGGATCACACTCCTCAGCCTCCATGGAAAAGTCTATTCGGGGGTTCTGGAGAGGAGGGACCGTTGAATAGTCGAACCTCGGATTCAGGAGGAACAGTGTGGTTTTCGTCCTGGTCGCGGAACAGTGGACCAGCTCTACACCCTTAGCAGGGTCCTGGAGGGTGCATGGGAGTTCGCCCAACCAGTCTACATGTGTTTTGTGGACTTGGAAAAGGCGTTTGACCGTGTCCCTCGGGGAATCCTGTGGGGGGTGCTCCGGGAGTATGGAGTACCAGACCCCCTGATAAGGGCGGTTCGGTCCCTGTACAACCGGTGTCAGAGCTTGGTCCGCATCCCAGCAGTAAGTCGAACCCGTTTCCAGTGAGAGTTGGACTCTGCCAGGGCTGCCCATTGTCACCGATTCTGTTCATAACTTTTATGGACAGAATTTCTAGGCGCAGCCAGGGTGCTGAGGGGGTCTGGTTTGGTGGACTCAGGATTGGGTCACTGCTTTTTGCAGATAATGTTGTCCTGTTTGCTTCATCAGGCCGTGATCTTCAGCCAGGGCCGGCCTTAGGCCACTGCAACCTATACGGCTGCAGTGGGCCCCGCACTTTCATAGGCCCCGCGCTAATTCTAGGTGTAAATTATTAAATTAAACCATTATAACTTATAATCATGTATAGGTCAGCGTGTTTATTCTGTTTTTATGTTTTTACAGTGTTTTTTATCTATTACGTCGTTGTTTCAAGTGATTATGACAAGTAAATAAAATTGAAAAAAAATTGTAGCTGCTCGAGTACTTTATCTCTAAACTCGTCATTTAGGGGAACTTGGGGTAAGATGAAACAGACACCGTTCTTAACCTTATGATGGCTCAGCTCAGTGAAACCAATCAAATAGGAGGAGCTATTTATGGAGATGATGTTATCGATTTTTTGGATGAATAGTTTGAAATTTACCGGCAGTGGTTTAAATTTTCTCTTTTCTGCCAGACGAAGATTTTTTCACCGGTGAGTAAAGCTTGTTCCTCAGAAACAAGCGTTGTATAAAATTCAAAGATCCTGTACATTGATAACCCACCCTATGTTAACAATCAGCCATAGAATCATCGGCACGTCAACTTGTATCTTTATACAATTTGTTTTATGAATAGTCTCTCATTTCAAATGTTTAAGATAGTTTTACAAAATAAAATAATGTGATTCGTCTACCCAAACGATTGTTTCATCTTACCCGTAGTAGGGGTAAGATAAAAAAAAAATTTTTTCACAAACACTTGCTCAAAACGTACCGATTCATCCCTAAGCGACAAGCGCATGCATATGCAGATCATTAACAATAATTTGACTGAAAATTACTGGTAAAAAGCAAAAAATGTGGATTTGACAAGGAATTTTAAAAAGTGGTTCATCTTACCTCAAGTTCCCCTAAATTGGTAGACTTAAGGTATTTTTTTAAATTTTATTTACTCGTAATCAAATGCAAACGTGACATAATCAAATGCAAATTGTCGTTCAAACGTTAAATCACGTAATCAAATGCAATAACAACGTAATAAATCAGTAAATACTTTATTTTGTTCATTTTTTTTATTCTGCTATATTTTGCAGATTTTTGGTGTGAGATGGATAGAAAATTACCTAAAAGGTCAAGAGACGTTGGTAGAAAATATGTATCTGGCTGGGAAAAGAAAAAGACGAAGGAAGCAAACGAGGCTTCAGCTAATAACCAGAAGGGCGCCCTACATAAGTTTTTAAAACGATCAAAACCCGAAAATGAGAACATGATCACTTCTAGTGAGACAGCCGAAACAGATTCTATGAAGAATGCAAAAACTGCAGTGGTGAATGTCGTAAGAGAAGAAGACAATGATGTAACACTAACAACTGATCAACATGTAGTTATGGGTAATGAGCAAAATGTGGTCGATCCATTGAGAAATCTGGATGATCCTGCCATGTGGCCAAAAAAAATGGAAAGATCTTGTATTGACTATTTGTTACAAAAAGGTCCACCTGAGATTACTTTGGAGAATTTTCCGAAAAATAAGGATGGTAGGCATTTCTCTAAAGTGCATTGCAAACGAAAGCTGAGTAATGGTGAAAGTATTTTGCGTCCTTGGCTGATATATTCTGTGTCAGCAGACAAGATCTATTGTTTCTACTGTCGCCTACTGGGAAAACAAAAAAGCTCCTTTTTAAATGAAGGATTTGACCAGTGGCAAAGCTGTACCACAAGGCTAGCAGAACATGAAAAATCGCAAGGGCATTTAGATGCCATGACTAGTTGCTGTGAAGCTGGAGCAAGACTAAGTAAAAAAACAAGCATTGACAAAATTCACCAGGAGATGCTTTATTCTGAGACTAAACGTTGGAATCAAGTTTTTCAAAGACTAGTTGCGATTGTACAATTTCTAGCGGAGCGCAATTTAGCTTTCAGAGGGACCATTGAAAGAGTTGGAGAGCCAAGTAATGGGAATTTCCTGGGTCTAGTAGAATTACTCGCAAAGTTTGATCCAGTAATGGGGGAACATCTTCGACGTGTTACCACTGCAGAAATTTATGATCATTACCTGGGAAAGAAGATTCAAAACAAACTCATTACTGTAATAACTGATGCTGTTGTGAATGCTATCCTTCGAGACATCAAGAATGCAAAGTATTTTTCAGTGATATTGGATTGTACTCCAGACATAAGTCACAAAGAGCAGATGTCATTAACTATTCGGTATGTATCAGATGGGGTTAATGTGAAGGAGCCTGTGGTTGTACATGAACGTTTTATTAAGTTTCTTCCTGTGGAAAGTACTACTGGACAGGACTTATGCGATGTACTAGAGAATGAGCTGGAGAAGCTTGAATTAAATGTTGAAAATATTCGTGGACAAGGTTATGATAATGGTGCGAACATGAAAGGCGTCCATTCTGGAGTTCAAAAACGGCTTTTAAATAACAGCAGAGCATTTTTTACTCCATGTGCGTGTCATAATTACAATCTGGTGGTAGCAGACATGGTCAAAACATGCCCTGATGCGTTAACCTTTTTTGGAACTATACAACGCGTGTACACTATCTTTTCAGCATCTACAAAGAGATGGTCATTATTCAGAAAGCATGTTTCCAATCTGTCTGTAAAACCTCTGTGCGAAACAAGGTGGGAATGTAGAATAGATAGTGTCAAAGCACTTCGTTATCAATTGCCTGAAATTTGTGACGCACTCGATGAATTAGCTGAAGAGACTAATGATGCGATAATTAAAAGTGAAGCAGAAACACTGTATGAAACATTGAAGCAGTACAAATTCTTAGTGTCACTTGTGTTATGGTACGACGTGCTCTTCCAAGTCAATTTTGTGAGTAAAGAACTGCAAGGTGAAACAGTAGATTTGAGCACTGCAATGGATTCGTACAACAACTTGATGACTTGGCTAAGGAAACTGAGAGTTGATGGGTTTGTTCAGATTCTTGTTACAGCAAAGGAATTGGCTAAAAACATGGAAGTTGTTGCAATCTTTCCAGCCAAACGTCAAAGGAAAAGGCAGTATGATAAATCTGTGGAAAACTTCACACCTGGAAATGCTGAAGATGACTACAGGATAAATTGCTTCAACAGAATTGTGGACACTGCAATTCAATCCTTGCAGCCGAGATTTGAACAGCTGAAATCAAACCACAATCTATTTGGGTTTCTTGTCAGCTTCAAGAGCCTTCAGCGTGATGACATACGAAAGTTTACAGCGAGCCTCGAGCAAGCATTGACGTCATCAACAGACCAGTCAGCAGATATATGTGGGCGAGAATTAGCAGATGAAATGGAATCTTTAAGGCATATTCTACCAAATACCGCCAAAACCCCGGTAGAAATTTTGGCTTATCTGTCCACTAATGAAAGATACACTGCTTTCCCAAACTACTTTGTTGCACTCAGAATATTTTTAACAATACCCGTAACTGTGGCATCTGGTGAAAGAAGCTTCTCGCGCCTCAAACTAATCAAGAATTACTTGAGGTCAACAATTCACGAAGATAGATTGAACAATTTGGCAATTCTTGCTATTGAGCATGATCTATGTAGGAAACAAAATTTTGATGATATACTGTATGACTTCGCTACACGCAAGGCTCGTAAAGTAAAGTTAATTTGATCGTGATTTTGTACTTAGTAAAGAATGAATAAAATGCAAAGACGAATTTATTTTCTAATACAAAATCTTAATTTTCACTTATTATCCTTATCCTTACCCCGACTGGGCCCCGCGCAATCCGTTTCGCATAGGGCCCCGCAATTGTTAGGGCCGGCCCTGCTTCAGCTCTCTCTGGATTGGTTCGCAGCTGGGTGTGAAGCGGCTGGGATGGGAATCAGCACCTCCAAATCCGAGACCATGGTCCTCAGCCGGAAAAGGGTGGAGTGCCCTCTCAGGGTTGGGAGCGAGATCCTGCCTCAAGTGGAGGAGTTCAAGTATCTTGGGGTCTTATTCACTAATGAGGGAAGAATGGAGCGTGAGATCGACAGGCGGATCGGTGCGGCGTCCGCAGTGATGCGGGTTCTGCATCGGTCTGTCGTGGTGAAAAAGGAGCTGAGCCATAAGGCAAAGCTCTCAATTTACCGGTCGATCTATGTTCCTACCCTCACCTATGGTCATGAGCTATGGGTAGTGACCGAAAGAACGAGATCGCAAATACAAGCGGCTGAAATGAGTTTCCTCCGCAGGGTGTCTGGGCTGTCCCTTAAAAATAGGGTGAGAAGCTCAGTCATCCGGGAGGGGCTCAGAGTAGAGCCGCTGCTCCTCCGCATCGAGAGGAGTCAGATGAGGGGGCTCGGGCATCCGATCAGGATGCCTCCTGGACACCTCCCTGGTGAGGTGTTCCGGGCATGTCCAACCGGGAGGAGGCCCCAGGGAAGACCCAGGACACGCTGGAGGGACTATGTCTCCCGGCTGGCCTGGGAACGCCTCGGGATTCTCCCGGAAGAGCTAGAAGAAGTGGCCGGGGAGAGGGAAGTCTGGGCATCTCTGCTCAAGCTGCTGCCCCCGCGACCCGACCTCGAATAAGCGGAAGAGGATGGATGGATGGATGAGTAGTAAATTTTACTTTTTAAATAACAGACATTTTTTTGGAAAACTGTTCACAGAATCTTTTATGCAGAAATCTACTTTTAACTACATGATGGTCACAAGAGTATTTGTATTTTTCTGTAGCTTGCTGTTTGATCCTAGCCCTTTCCAGTTTGGGGAACAATAAAATCATTAAGGCTTTCAAGTGAAAAGTGGATTTATCTAACAGACTGCCAAACAGTTTGTCTTTTTCCTTCCTGTTAGAGCCCAAGTCCATCAGTTTATTGTGAAAACTGGCAAAGCGACAGATCAATGTTCCTCTTTAAAAGTATGTGAAAATTGTCTGATATAAAACACTTCAGAGTGACATGTGTGAAAGCTTACATGTTTTAAAGCTTTATTTTATTCTTTTATAATGGATTTCACTTGTTTTTTGCCTTTTGGGTATTACACATTTCATCAACAAAGTATCAACCAAGTTACAAAGGGGTCTTGAGGAGCCCGCTGAGGAAAATAAATAGGATTAAAGTAACACTTTGAACTGCAATTTTGTGGATCAAAAATGATGAAAATGCAAGGGGGCTTATCTTGATAAGTCAATTGCTATATTTTATTCATTAAGAATTTTCCAGGTAAAAATTTTGTTAGTTAAAACCTATATCTGTTTTGCACCAAATGTTCAATGTAACTATCAGTTGTCAAATATGAAAACTGATTCCCTTTTCTTTTGTTCTTTGTATTAGTAAATTCCTTTTGAATTCGTTATACTACCCTCTTTTCACTTTTTTACTTAATCAGAATGGCATTAAAAAACAAACTAATGTGCTCTAACAGGTGTTTCTTTTTTTATTTTTGGCTCCCCATCACATGTGATAGGCAAAAATGGCTAAGAAAGTGGATGAATGGAAGGGTGATTCAAAGTTGATTTAGATAAGTTCAGTTTAGCTTTTATAAAGAGCTGTTCAATACAAGCTCAGAGCCCTTGCACATACTTAACAACCATAATCCATTAAAAGTAAATTAACAATAAAATGAACAAAATTAAGTTGACCAGCCAGTAAAATAGAATAAATCTTAATATTTCATAATTACATTATCCATCCATCCATTTTCCAACCCGCTGAATCCGAACACAGGGTCACGGGGGTCTGCCGGAGCCAAGCCCAGCCAACATAAGGCACAAGGTGGGAACCAATCCCGGGCAGGGTGCCAACCCACAGCAGGACACACACAAACACACCCACACACCAAGCACACACTAGGGCCAATTTAGAATCGGCAATGCACCTAACCTGCATGTCTTTGGACTGTGGGAGGAAACCGGAGCGCCCGAAGGAAACCCACGCAGACACGGGGAGAACATGCAAACTCCACGCAGGGAGGACCTGGGAAGCGAACCCGGGTCTCCTAACTGCGAGGCGGCAGGGCTACCCACTGCACCACTGTGCTGCCCCATAATTACATTATTGAATTAATAATTAATAAAATTAATTACAATTATCAATACATTAAGAAGGCAGACTCCGTTATTCTGTGCATGTTAGGAGGAAGGAGAGGAGAAGAGAATGAAGACAAAACTTACTGCTATTATGAATAATGCTGCACATCCTCTATCATTGAGCACATTTTAGAAACATATTTTTCTATCTATTGTGAAAACAAGAAGACATAATAGATAAAATGTTTGGTCCCCATTTAAGGTCCAGATGAAAATAAATGTTTTGAGAAACACAATACATCATTGCTCACATGGTGTGGCTCTTCTATAGCCAAAGTTTCCAAGACTTCAGTTCCGGTCTTGAGGTAGGTCATAAGTGACCCTGGCTAGGGGTATACCAAGACTTAAGTAGGGGAGGAAGCAGAAGAGTTCTTCCTTGGTTGGTCAGCAAGGATGTAACATCCTCAGTCCCCTGGAAAGGTCTCCTAAACTTTAAGGAAAATGGAAATTGGGTTAATGCACTGTCACCTCAAAATCCTTCCCTAAATTTAAAGTAGCATGTAATCCCATGATGCGCATGTGTTACACTATCAAGGTAAATTTGCATAAATATTGTAATTGAGATATGGCATATTGACAATAAGTAAAGGATCAGGAAAACTCCAATTAACAGCCTTAATGGAGAAAATAAACTTCCCTGGCACCCAAGTCAGTTACAGCACTCTGTATTGCAGTTCTGATGATCTAGACATAGACTTACCATCCTAATAGTTGTTCTCTGTCTCACACATGAAAACTGTCTCCTTGTTCTATTCAGTACTTTCACAGGCACCTTATGAGTCTTTGCCAATGATGGTAGTATGTCAATAGGATCTCCCTTCATCACCCCAATTTCATTGAACTTTGCCTTTAAAAATAATTGTTTTTTTTCTAAAACCCAAACTATCAACATAGGTAATTTAAGTTTGTCCACTGTCTATATTTAATGTGGATACATGTTACATGTTCTATACCTCTATGATAGCTGATGAGATTTTTTACATTGTGGTGTGCTGGGCTGGTAGCATCATCTATCTATCTATCTATCTATCTATCTATCTATCTATCTATCTATCTATCTATCTATCTATCTATCTATCTATCTATCTATCTATCTATCTATCTATCTATCTATCTATCTATCTATCTATCTATCTATCTATCTATCTATCTATCTTACTCCATGCAAACACTGTGTCATGGACTTGGTCTTTGACCTGTATGTCATGGTTTGCTTTCAAAATGTTCTATGTACTTTCCTACAGTTTTGGAAATGTCCAGACTTTCTGACTTTCTAGCTTTCACCCTTTATATTTCATTTCCACTCGTCCCTCTTTTATTCATTTTATTAGATTTCTCAGTTCTATCCAGCAGAGGTATTGCCTTAGAGAACACTGCCACAAAACCAACACTTGGCTCTCACTGCAGGTCTACTGACTCTCTCTCCTCTTCTCCCGTTGGAAATGTTCCTTCTTTAATGTGTCGCATCCGGAACTTTCTACAGCCATGATCAATCAATTATTTTTTCTTTACATTAAAAAATTCAAAGACATGGTATGGCCACTTTAGGCTCCCTGTTGTTGCTGGCAATAACACCTGTTTTTACCCTTTTTTTTTTATTTTTTGCTGTCTTTTTATGGCTGTAGTGCAGAATCTCTCTACACCTTATTATGATAATAATGTACGTTATAGGAATTTTGGATGGCTGGGCTTGGCTGGAGAGAAAGAGGTGGGGGCGGGGGGGATGTTGTTTTGAATTTGTTAATATTCCTTTAAAATTATATCACTCTTTTGCTTGTTTCATTTTAATGTAACATTTAAATAAAACCGAATCACAAAAAATAATTGCTGTGATTAGCATTACAAATTTGCCAGCAAAAAACAGTATGAAGCACCATGTTCATAATACCAGCTCTAGGATGTGCCCCACAGTGATAACATCTCCACAGCTAACTCTGAGGGAAACTCTTGAGAAGAAACAAGAGCACTAACAGTTGTTGTTGTTAATATAAAGAACAAATTAAACAAATTCAAACAATAAGTAATTCCTCCAAGTTGTTATTAGAACAGAAAGCCCCATATATGCACTGCCAGACAACAGAAAATCTGAGTGACATTTTACTTTTTTTGACAGAGCATCCTGTCACTGACTACATCCCATTAAGACACCTCAATAACACATTATGGCATTCTTAATAGGAAAATTAAACAGGCTCAGAAAATTGGTAGATGGATTGGGTCAAGTTTAAATCTGTTCTTTTGGAGTGTTGGAGAAAAAAAGGCATTAGGGAACCTTCAAAGAACATGTCATTTCCACACAGAAACCATTGACGCTTGTCTCGATTTACCGGAGTAGCAAAATAAAATGTGAGTTTGGTATGCTTGCTATGCAATATTAATATTTGAGGAATATTATTTTTAATTTTTTCGGTTGTTCAGTTGTTATGGATTAGAAATGATACATGTTTGTCAAGTTCATTTAGAAAATTTCCTGAAAGTTCCATATAGTCATTTGTTTTTTCCCTCTATCCATCCATCAATTACTATGCCGGTTATATCAACTTCAGGGTCACAGAGTACTAGAATCTAATATAGCAACTATTTATCTTTGTAGTTTCTCTGAAAAGAAACAAATCATATGTCAAAACTCACTAGCAGTCTTGCAATTCAAAGTGCTAATAAGTATGGCGTATGTTTTCATGGAAGTTTAAAAGGGAAGAGTTTTACTATGACAATAAAAGTATAAGTTACTTTTACAAATGCGTTCTTTTTATAAAGGTAATACTAATACAATTCGGTTTATTATAACAAACTCATCCAGCATCTTAATTTCTCTAAAAATATGTAAACTGTATCTAAACTGTATTTGAACATTAAAGTATGAATATGAACCGATACAAGCATACAAATTAACAAATAAAAATATAACCTTGCACCCACAATAGGAATCCTAATGAATTTATTAAAAACATGCCTAAACAAAATATTCTTCAATAGAACTTACCTAATTGAACCATCTGTGGTATAAGAAGATCGATATTGACATCTCACTGTTTAGTGCAGAAGTGTCAGACTGCGGTCCTGGAGGGTGTGACAGTCTGGGTCGGCTCCATGCTCCCTAGTCATATCCAGGAACCTCTTGAACCCGGAACCGTTGATAACATATGAGCCGGGTAAATAGAGGCCACACACAGTAAACATGTGGTTGCTGAAAAGTGGTGGAATGCTTTTATTAAAACCAAAAAGTATCCAAGGTGCAGTGCAGAAACAGATCAATAATTAATCTGTAAAATCAAAGTTTAACATGGAGGTTAAAATCTAATAGATTATCAAACAATGAATATCCATTAAAACAAGGTTAAAATTCCAGGCAGATTTCTTCTTCTAAAAACACACACAAGCCCCAATGCCTCTTTCAAAAACCTGTCGTCTCCTCAGCTTACCCCATCAGCACTATGCAGCATGATGAGACGCCCGCCAATAGGCGCAGTCATCCAATTAACCCAGGGTTCGGGTTCCTACTGCCAGTTCGTAGGTGTCTGCAGGACTCAAAGCTGAACCTCACTCACATCTCCCTCAGCCAGTCTGTTGGCATCAAAAGGAAAACACCGTACAACAAGGCCGCTCTTACTCCTCTGCATTGCTCTAAGGAGCACCCCTTCTCCAGCCCCACACTCGAGTGCAGGTCTGCCATTTGCTTCCCTTGAACATATTCCCAAACCTCTCCAGATCTTGTGTATTTCTTCTTCCTTAACCTTCATTCTCTTTTCTTGCTCTTTTTGATCTTTCTCATTTTTTGTTCTGATCTCCCCTTTCTGCCATGCTGGCTACTTTCATACTGCTAATTGAGTGCCGGTGCTGTTCCTCCTCTGCTCCAGGGTGTGAATGAAGCACTCGACTGACCCACTTGCGTTTCCATGTGACTGTACGATTAGCCAAGCAGCCCAATCAACCTTGGAGCAACGCATGAACATTCACATGTCTAACTGCACCAGTTCAGAGCCTGCACACTCCAGGGCTCAATTATTTATTTAATATTGCACTTTGCCACGGTCCTCTTACCACAGAGGGGTGTAGTGGCTGCAGGTTTTCTTTGCAGCCTCTTTCCTAATTAGTTGCCAATTACGTCTGCTAATGGAACAGACACCTGTGATCTGGTGCATATACTGCCAACCACAAGCGTTGTCACACACACATTACCTCAGGCTAAAGGTGCTCTGCTAGGTTGATCATCTAGTAAATTCCTTTCACCTATAGTATGTCCATAAAGGATTGAGATAGCCGAGACTATCCTACTAGTATCGGGCACAAGGAAGTTGTCACCTATATGTGGGGTACAAGTCAATTTTGACTGTTTAAATATTTAAATTATTTTGCTTCTAACAAGGTTTTAAATATATAAATTATTTCAAAACATCTATATACATATCATATTCATTTTGGCAGTCTCAAAGAATTTAATCTTAGTGTTCATGATTTATGTGGATGATAAATGCTGAGGAACAACTGGCCTTGAATCCTACAGAAGTCACTGTTGGTGTGGAGTAAATGTTGTTCTGTGTCTGTGTGAGATATTTAGGGGTACTTAGGCCTTTTTCCACCAGTGAAAGACATGAGCATTAGGTTAATTGCAGATTCTAAATTATATGTGAGTATGTACTGCAATGACCTAATGCACCGTTTATGGTTGGCTACTGGACTATCCTTAATGTTAGGTTCTGACACTCCGCAAAATGCAATTTGGTTAAATTAAAAGGGTTCAAAAAATGAATGGATGTTTAAACATCAAAGGTCTGATTCTAAAGTAACCTAAATGCTCTGAAGACCTGTTTAAAAACAAAGAATGATAACTGTTAAATTAGTTGTGATACCAGAAAAAGAGACAAAAAGAAAAGAAAGAAAATGGGAAAGACTGTCTAACACCTGATTATAGTGATTAATAATAAATATAAACAGTATCATGAGAAACTCTTACTGGTCTTGAGCCTTGGTTTAAATATGACGACTTATGAGATCGTTATAACTAAGAGAAACATTATTCAAGGTTAGGACACTCCCTACCTCTGACTTATGTATCCGTGTATTGTTAAATTTTAAATCGGTTCATTTTTTTTAGTTTCCTTTTTTTTTGTTTAAGTATACCAGTTAGAATTGTTCTAAAAGATCTTTTTTAATGGGTTGCCTTTGAGAAAAAAACAATTTGTCTTAGGTAGGTAAGCCTAAAATAAGTCTGATCAGTTATCTGAAAGAAACAGGGATGGAAAAATAATATTATTCTGTCCAGAGGCAGGAAAAAAAAAACATTTTGAGAGAGCCTAAGACAAACAGATAATCTTTCATCCTGGCAAGACTTGAAGACTATTTATAAAAGAATTGTAGCTTTCAAGTCAGTTGAAAAATGTATATTGGCTATTCATTTATTTCTTTTTCAGTATCAAGGTCTGTAAAGTTGCTTTACTTTTTGAAAAATAAAAAGCAAAAAAAAAAAGACTGCAGTGTTTGGAAATAAGTTAATCACATTTGTTTCTGCCTTGAAATGCATGCTTCTGCCTTATTTACCAAATGAATACATCAACTCAGAGTTTTTTACTTACATAAGAAATGTTTTTTGGAAGAATTTCCATCATTATTATAGCAAGGAAGAAAATGACTGATTTACAGCCTACACAGATTTAAACTTATCAGCATAATGTAATTCTCCAATAGCCCTGAAGTCTGTCTCCAGTAAGTCTGAATACACTTAAATTATATGTTCTATCAATAGAATTGCATTTGTTCTTTGTTTTTTTGGTGTTATTCTGCATTTAATTAAACTAATAAAGGGTATTATTAGCATAGTGGGTAATTTCCAAATGCTGCTTTATTTATCACTTCAGAATAATATTAAAGTTAACTGCCACTAGTGTCTTAGACATTACACCCAACAGAGTTAACAACAGGAGTAAGAACATAAGCAAGCTGCTTAAAACAGATACTGTAGTTTTTTTTTAGAAATTTGATACAAATGATTCCCTTTCTTTTTTTTTAATTTGAGAAATTAAACAGTATATTGTTTTCAAAATAGTAAGAAACTTCATGCCATATGCCACCAAAAGGCTATCAGTTAAACCCTTGAGATAGGAAGCTGATATTCTTCTCCAAAAAATCAATCCATTTATCGAATCCATATCATCCTGTTCGGGGAGGCTGGTGATCACATCTTTTCCTGGCAGCATCAGGTGCAAATTAGCCATTGATGATGTCACATCCGGTGCTATTGATGACGTCACTTCCAGTCCCAATGACATAGCTTACGGTTCCAGTCCAGATGACATCACTTCTGTCTCGGGCTTTAAAGCTGCCATATTTCTCATCCTAAATCAGTTCTGTTTTGGAAAACCTTTAAAGAACTCAATACGAATTCCCATTTGCAGCCTGGGCATAATATATGGGTGGCTGCCACAAACCTTTTTGATGTCTTTGGACTATTCTTGTGACAATAGATAGATAGATAGATAGATAGATAGATAGATAGATAGATAGATAGATAGATAGATAGATAGATAGATAGATAGATAGATAGATAGATAGATAGATAGATAGATAGATAGATAGATAGATAGATAGAACTATTTTGTCCCCGAAGGGAAATGTGGATTTTTTACAGAACTCATTAAATAAATTAATAAATAAATTGATTCATATATAAGTAAATAAATAAACATATACACACACACACACACACACTATAGTCAACACACACTAGAATGACCACAAAGGAAGAAAATTAAAAAGAAAGAAAAACTTCTGAGTTGGCAGTCTTAGTCACAGTGAGGCAACATGTAGACGTGTTGCTGTTGGTATTAAAGGAGCCCTAGTAGTGTTTTTTGACACACTTCTGATGAAAAATTCATTGGCTGAAAGTGTTAGTGTGTAAGAGAGAGGATGTGCAGCATTGTTCATAATGGGACTCATAATGGCACATAATTACTTTAATTCTCTCCTTTGCTACTACCTCCTGGGGGTCCAGAGTGCATCCTATAACTGTGCCAGTCCATTTAATTAGCTTGTTGATTCAGTGGGTCTCTCTTGAAGTGATATTATGAAGCCCAGCACAATACAGCGTACAGATTATATGAAGGATGTTATTCCCAACATTAAATGAATACAGATTTCTAAGAAAAAAGAACCTGCTCTGCCCCTTCGTATATACTTACCCTTTTTTTGCAAGACCAATTCATCCTGTCATTGATGTGGACCCCTAAGTACTTGTGGGAGTTCATTATGTCTACATCAACTCCCTGGAATAGTGACCAGACAAAGAAGCCCTTTGGTGCAGCAAAACTAAATAACCAGTTCCTTGGTTTTGCTGATATTAAGTTGCAGATAATTCTTTCTGCACCATGAAACAAAGTTTACCACCTGGCTCGTATACTCTGTCTCATTCCCATTACCAATACACCCCATAAGTGCAGAGTCATCTGAGAATTTCTGCAAGTGACATGATGTGGTGTTATATTTGTACTCGGAGGTGGACAGAATGAAGACAAAAGGAGACAGGACTGTTCCTTGTGGCACTCAAGTGTTGCTCACTTCTGTAACAGAAACACTGTCCTTTAGTCTCACAAACTGGGGTCTGCTTCATAGATAGACGCTTGGTGTACAACCTCTTAAGGTATTTTGTAGTATAATTTCTTTTCTGTAGAAGCTTCAGGATTTCTTATACTTTCTGTGGTTTTGTTTATTTATCTTTGTGTTTTCTCTCTCTTATAACTTCTTTGCTAGAGTTCACTGTTTCTCTGAACCATTAAAATCTGTTATCTCTCTGTTTCATTCTTTGAAATTTGACTGTTTGTTAGTTAATACACCGATACAGACTATGATGAGCAATACAACTTCTTACTATCAGTTTCCAATAAGTTCATTATTTCATCTGCTGACTTTACTCTGGGACATTTGAACGTTATTCACATTGTCTCAAAGTTAACCTTATGAATAATGTTGATTGGCAAAATTCCTCAAGGTGTTTTCACAGCAAATATGTTCACCAGTCGCCTCATTTGCCAAATATTTTTCTGGAAATTCACCATGTGGTCAGCTTAGACAAACTTTTTTTCCTAGTGCCCCATGATGCTACGCAAGGCTAGTGTTAGATCACATAGTTGTAGCAATTAATATTGGATGGGACAGCCCCTCCAAGTATATAATGCCAGTCCTAATAGTGGGATAAATATACTTGAAAATGTGTGAATACATTTAAATAGTAAACACATATGTAGAAGGAAACTGAAAATGTGTCGATGTAGTCATGTCTTAAAGGTAATGTCTTTTTGTAAGGACTATTATGTGACATTTAGGCAATATGTAAGCCTATTCCTTTAATAGTATTTCCCAGAGTGCTGTGCAGCTAATGCAAGCAGGAAGCATTAAAGATCCATGTGCTTTAGTGTTGCAGTAAATGAGAAAAAACATCAGGGAAAAAAAATACTTTTCCGGTTTGAGAGAGATGAGTACCTACTAAGGAATCTGTGAGGGGTAGGACTTAGTGAATTCATGCATCCTACATGTAAGAACTTTCATTATTCTGATATTTAACCTATTAATTTTATCTTGGTGGAGGCATGGTGGTGCCTAACAAAAAGTTCACATTTTGGCCACAGTAATTGGTTCAGCAAACTTATCAAACATTTCCCTAGCCATCAGAGACATTGGTTCAGCAAACTTATCAAACATTTCCCTAGCCATCAGAGACACAGAAAGACCATTGCACTATTATAATTTGCTCAAGATTAGTTCAGTTTTCTTCCCCATTGACCTCAGTGCATTACACTGAGTTCATGGAGGTTTCCAAACATTTCTATGCTTTTGCTGAACTCAAGGCGTAGCAAACTTTTGCTCATCACAACTATGCATGGTCCTGAAATTAGTCACGTTGGCGTTTGTTCCATCCACTATAAAAACACTAAAGTAAGATATTTTGCATGAAATCATCGCTTTCACTTAAATCTTTAAGGTTTACTTATCAATATCATATGTGTCCTTTCTTTTTACACCATGAAACTCTCATTTTTTCTTAAAATCCTGAGCTTTTATAAAAAATTAAGTTTGGCTGCTTCCTTAATTGTAATTACTCCATACTCAGGAAAAGTTACTATCATTATTCTTTGAGCTTTAAACAGCTTTTGATGCATTTATCTATAATGTAACATATGTACTCCATAAGCTTGACAGTTTATTTGGACTGTCTGGCATTGCTTTTAGTTGGTGTGCTTCATACTTTTTAAATCCTTCTCAACATGTCAAATAATAGTCCCATTTTTCTAATCACAGTTACCATAGACATGATGTTTAGTGCTGGAATCGATTCTTCTTTCTGTTCTTATATTGGCATTAGGATATGTCAATAAAGCCAATGATTTAATAATGTCATGAATTAACTGCTTTAGTGAGGTGAAACGTTAGATATTTGAAACTACCTATATTTAAATTCTGAGAAAATACAGAAATTTGGCTAGCTGCTGGTAAAATTGGAAATCAATACTGGGAACTGTAGCAGATAAGTTTAAGATTAGTTTAGCTAAATCCAAATCATATTTAAGAGTTAGTTTTGGTATGGATTTAAATTTTAACATCGGTAGTTATGGTTAAGATGGTCCCGGAAGAGGATTACAGACCAACTTCAGGCATAGAGAAGATTGATTCTGGACTCCAAGTTCTGTGTTAAGACTCACTGTTAGGAGGAAGAAAAGGCTAGAGTTGTGAGAAAGTGAATAACATGAAAATAGCATTTAATGGAATTTTGGAGGTGAGCAAGTGAGTATCTTATTCTGCCCACTAGACAAGCCGTATAAAGGCAAACCTAGAATCACAAGAGAGTTTTGTTTGGTAGTATTAGCTGTTTTGGCAGCATTCATATACTGTGTATTTGAGGACATTTGCGCAGTGCTTGACAGCCCAAATTGATTGGACTCAAATTACAAGGCTAAAATCTAGTAATGGCTTTGGTTATTACATCAAATTTGGTTCCTTAAATAAAAAAAACTTTTCATTAACATTCTATCCTTCTCGTAGTCCAACGATAAAAACTGTCCTTCCGTTTTTCTGGCTTCAGCTCTGAGATAAAACGTGATGCAGTGGCTTTTTAAGGCCTCTCTTGTTCTTCTTTGGTAGGGTTAAGCTATTGGAGAGTCCAGTAGTCCTTTTAAGGCATGCTCTGGCTTTTAGTTCTTCCTTTAGAGGAGTGATCACTCTAAGGCGGCCAGGGCTTTTAATTCCTGTCCTGATAGGCATTGGATTGAATGAATGGCAGTAATACGTTGTAACCAGGAAATGGGCACACAAGGGGTATGGCAGTAATGTGGTCCAGCAATAGGGTAGCATCAAAACCAAGAGAAAAAGTCTGAGTGAACAAATCCAGACACAAAACAAGAATTGTATAGAAAAGGAATAAATGAAGAAGCTTTAACACTAAAGTCTTCAAAGAATTAAAATTTCATTGCAATTAACATTAATAAAGAAATCTGATCGACTGTTTATTGGCCAAGAGATGCAATACAAGGAAACCAGAATCTGTACAGGCTACAAGCATCCATATGCCTGACAATGAACATCGTGAGTATAAACAATATGGCTACAAACACTCAGAAATACCTACAAAATAACTTTAATCATCTAAAAATCAGGACATAAAATGGTGTTGACAAAATAATGCTAAAATAATGTAAGTAAAACAAAAACAAAGTCCAAAATTAAGAGCACAATGGTCAAAACCGTGAATACAGTGCTTCCCGTCTGGTCTTTCCAGACTTTTAAAAATTAATGAACTTTGCCAGAAACCAGTTTTTTTGTGCTCAGCATATTTGTGTTTTATTGTATCTTATTTTTAGCTTTCCTTTAACTGTTGTATTTGTAATTTTTCACAGGGCTCTGTGCTTATAAATTGAAATGCTTGATGTAAAAATATTCATTTTGGCTTGAACTAAAAAAAATTTCCAAGGCACACCAATTAGAAACAATGAAACTTTGTTCATACTTCATGCATCAGGGACTACAACGTTTTAAGATTGCATGCCATGTTTACAAATAAGAACTCACAACTACATTTCAAATGTAAGGACATTTTTGTTATTATATTCCTGCATGTGCTTAAACCCATTGGGAAAAATGTTAACAAAGGCCTAATTTGAATACCTCATATTAAAAGAACAAAAATTCTCCTTGGCAATTAATTATTATCTTTGTAGGTCTGCTGATCAGACCACAATTTGAGTTACTTTGTAATAACATTGCATTCTCAAACCAGATTAGTCTAATTTTGGTGACAGGGACCATAGCCCATCACTGACAGCACTGGGTACAAGGGAGGAAACAACTCTGACAAGAGCACCAGTCTACCAATGAGCAAAATCAGTCCAGTTAACATAACACACCCATGTTTTATATGTAAGGAAAACTGAAGAACAGTAAAAAAAAAAAAAACACAAAAAACTCCACACAACTAGTGATCAAGTGTGGGATTCATGCCTAGGTGTGCTGGATCTACTGTACAAGACACCATCGCTTACCACTGCAACACCATTGCACTCACCTTTATAACATTCATTTTAAAATCTACTTTTTACATGATAAAATTAATCAAAACTGTCATAAAATTTGTTTCATAATTATTCATGAGAATGACTGAGACATGAATCCTCCTACAACATATACCGTATACTCAATGCAGTGCATTGGTTGCAGTTAACTCGGGACGTTTTTCACTCTTAAAGTACCTGACTTTTCTATTCCTATTCAAAGTACTAACAAAGATGGAAACGTTGTTGCATTTTCTGTGCTCCTCTAAGATGTAAAATATCATAAAAGATTTTTTTGATCATGGTAAAGATTGACATCCAGCCATTATCAGCATTGTGTGTCAGATGTGTGTGGTGATTTTTATAACTGTTCAGTCTTTATTTTTGTAGTGATGTTGCCTCCCAGCATCCTACATTCTCTCTTTCCTTTCTTGGGGGATTCCTGGCCTGGCCACTGTTTGTTTGGAGTTTAAACTTTAAACTTTACTCAACACCCTCATTGTACATCACAAAGATATCCATTTTTGAGTATATGACATCTTTAAAATCCTCAGTTATGAGGGAATTTGGGTGTTTTTGTGTGTGCTCAGGACTTGTTGCTGCCTTGTGCTTGATGCTGCCCAAATAGTCGGTGGCACTAAAATGGGCTCAAATGGATTCAAATGGATGAATGGTTGGAGAATCAAAAAATATTCTCAAAGTATGTTCTGTTTTTTTTTGTTTTTAATTTAGTGTATGTGTTGGTCACTGGAATAACACAATTTTAGAAGTATAAGGAAATTCAATGTGAATTCTTAAAAAAAATGTGATTACATAAGAATAGGTGACAGAGGGAATTCTCATTCTACCACATTCCAAGAACATGGAAGAAAAAGAACAAATTAGATCAAGCTAACAGCTTTTGAGAAGATGTGTAAAGTGTGGTGTGAATTATAACATTACATTCTTCACTAGTAAAATAACCTGAGTGTCTCTAAATAGTATCCATTCAAGTTAAAAAATATTGAGCCATCGGTTTGAAAAAAGCACTTTTATAATGCAGAGCAGAGTTAAAGAACAGCAACAATGTGCATTTAAACATTTTGAGCAGCACAATGTTAGCTCAATTTACTCTTATTATCACCCCTTTACTTGTGAGCCCGGCACACCATACAATGATTACAAATACAGTTTGACAAAAAATGCAATATAAGCACATAAAATAAAGCTGAACCATAAACAATGAAACTTCATGTAACCTATACAAAAAGACAGTAACCCTTTATGATACCTAGCCAGGTCTATTAATTATGTACTGCTATTGAACAGGACCTTAATAAATGCTTTATTTGGTCTGATTAAGACTCAAAAGGAACCTCTGCCAGCATTTTACAGGGGGGGCTACATGAATCTCTTAAGGCCACATCACATTATGAGACTTTTCCAGTCATTTTCAGTCGTAGCCTTCATTTAGATAATCTTAGTGAGTCAGAGGCAGTCGGTCATGCACTCCCGTGGAGCAGATCGCTTAATTTGACGTGCCTAATGACTCACTCCAAATAGTCAGTGACTTCCTCTTTAGTCGTAGCTCTCTCTGTGTACATGGCAGCTAACAACCAATGAATGTTCATCTGGAAGTAAAATACATGTAATGCAGTAAGGAGGAATAAGGAAGATAAGGGCTTTAGACCTCACAAACAGAAGAGAATTTTGTCTTTCTGATGTTTAGTGTTTTACATACCTCGGCAGAATAAAAAACAGGAAATCTCCATAACTGTTAACCCCTTATACAGCAAGTGCCCCATCAGGCAGCGTGCTATTGATGCTACAAAAATGGGAAATCATGACTGTGCTGGAAAGTCGGCCTACAGTTAGTTAATGTGACATGCCCAGCGATTTTCAGTTGTGTAAACTGACATGGCCTAGAGACGAGTTCAGCAACTCCAGACGGTATATCTGACATCACCCCCTACTAGAGGTCACGTAATGTGAGGTCGGCTTTACAAGATTACACCTTAACAAAGTCTTGTATTAAATAGCAACAAGTGACTAATGGACGCACTATAGCAAGCCTTGTTCTAAATTATTAGTAACAATATTTTATGCACAATTTTTGTGTGTAGAGTTAAGTTTCATATTACTCAGTCCTGAACATGTTAACAAATGTGACTATCAAACACGCGCTTCAATCATAATGAAACAGAAAGAAAATACATAGGCAACACGTCATCATTTTAATAGCCTTTAATTTATAGCTTATTCTAGTACCATAATTTAAGAGTCATACAATTAATAAATGAATACTGTACATGGTAATTCCACAATTACATAATGCCTAAATAGTTAACAAGTGTGCAGGTTACACAATATTGAGCACCAAATATGACAGTAAATTAGTTGTGGTATTTTTACATCAGCCTCACAGATGACTGATATTTTGGAACTTTTGGGCGCTCGTGTTGATTTTTAATGGTTGCTGTCCAGTGCAATCAGGACAACCCTGAACTGGAATAAGAAGGTTTGATAATGAATGGAGGGGTGACAAGTTCATGGAACCTTTTGTTCAATTCAGTTCAATCCAGTTTATTGTAATTAAACCCAGTTCCATTTATAAGACCAGGGTACTATACCATAATTTTAAACACAATATGAAAAATGAAATACACCTTAAATAAAAAAATATAATGTTGCAACATAAGCTGAGAAGTCCTGCAATATATTAAACAATATACAAATAAACTTTTAAGTATACACAGTACAATGTGATATTTTTTGTCCAGATTCTCACTGTCTTAGATCTACCACATTCTTAAAAGCATCATTTTATAACCAAATAATAACAATTTCATTTGGGTAGCAGAATATGCGATTGCAGATTGTCACTTAAATAAATTTCATAATAGGCGACCATAATCCTATTATTAAAGACATTTCTTGTTTAACTGACTGGTCTTTTTCTAAACTTTTATAGTAGTCTGGAAATTCTAGCAGTGTGCAAGAAATTCAACTGGGATTAACTCTAGAATGAACTGAAAAGGTGGGTTATAAAACAGTGAGATGGACGGATGAATTAAGTGCATTTTTATCATAATGTTTTCTTCTTAAAGGAATATTCCAACAAAAAATGTTTTTTTAAATATGTTACTTACCCCATTTAGTTTGTAGTGATGGCTGAGAAAAAAAATGTAATCTCATGTTTACATGCAGAATGGAGAGAAAAAAAGTTTATGATGTAATACAAGCCAATAGTGACCAATGATGGACAAAAACATTCAAGGGGGATAAAAAAAATCTTTCGTCACTAGTTTTGCATAATCCATATGTCAAGGTATTTGGGGTCAAAATGTGTAAAAACATACTTTTTTTGCTAAAACATTTTCCAGCTTAAGCCTCAGTTCATTTATTTATCAGAATGCACTTTAAGGTGACATCACACTTTGCCTTGAAAACCAAATATATGTACAGTATTCTTGGGATAGAACTTATTTGTTAAGCCACTAAATAAAAACAATGGGCATTCTGCTTTATTTCCTTTGAGGTTGTGCCCTTTGGATAGCATAGCTTACAAACAGCAAATTAAACCATTTTGTTCTGTTTTGTTGTAGTATTCATTTTTACTAGCTTTTCATTTTAGAAGTAAATGTATTTTGTTTTTCCACTTTGAATTGTATTTAAAAATGTATGTAAAATTATTTGGTTGCTTTTAGCTTTTGTTCATTCATTAAATTTTCTTTGCTTTGCTCAGAGTTACCCATTTAGGCAAGATAATGAAGACAAAGAAGCAATGCACTAGAAGGAGCAAGGAGAAAATAAAGCCTCATGGGATTGCCTTTTTAAACTGAAGACAGGACTCTTGATCAATGAATGAGGGGAGAGGCAGATCTTCAGTTTAAAAAAAAGCAATCTCATGAGCCTTTAGTTTTTTTGTTTATGATGTGTGGTTATTTTCTCCTAAAGTATATATTTAACAATATTTTAGCAAAAAAACATGTGTTTTGCATGTTTTGAGTATATGACTGGAAAACTGACATGTGGATTATGAGACACAAGTAATGTGAGAGTTTTTAACTTTTGTACCATGTACTGTATATTTTTTCACATCATTTGTATTTCTACAGCATTGGTCTCTATTAGCGTGTATTATGTCATAGTCATTTTTCTCGGCAACCACTACAAAGTAGGTGATGTAAGTGTAAAATATGTATCATTTTGGGGTGGAGTATTTCTTTAAGTGAGTCTTTCTATGTTCTTTTTTAAATTATTCTCTTTGCTATCAAAGCAACAAAAAACAGTTTAGAGTCTCACATACCAGCTTAGGTGTCAGTGTCATGTACAAGGAAGGTACTAGCACTGGAAAAGGAGTCGCAGTCTTTTGAGATTGCTTTCGAAACTGAATATAAATGTTAACTGTTAAACTGACAAAAAGCAAAGGGAAGAAAAATTACTGAAGAGGCACAGCTTCCTCATTATAAGGAATGACTTAAATAATTGATAACATTATGAAATAACCACAATGGTAAAACAATTAATATAAATTTCTAAACACTAAGCAAACTCTTGTCAAGCTTTTCTATAAAATACGAATCTTAAATTACTCCCAGTCCTGTAACAGCAATATTGAGAGTGACATTATGCAGTAAAAATTGTATTGTTATATCTTACACTATATTTCTTGCAAGATGACTTATTTTGCTGTCTCTTGCAAGAATCTAAACTCAATGGAGAAATTATGTCTTTTATTGTTTAACAGGAAAAAGAAATAATTTTGTTTTGGAGGAATGGTGGAGGGATTTTTTTTTTAATTTGACAAAAATCCATTAATGTTGTTCTAAAATAAACATGCTGGATTTCTGCTAAACCTTTTTTTTTGCTATCTTAATATATAGCATTAAATCTTTTGTCAAAGCTCTCTGACTTTGGTATGAGAAAGCGGTTGAGTTTTCAGTTTTATTAATTTTACTTGTAATGTTTTACTTCCTTTGCTTTTGTGATTCGTTCTCTTTATTAAATGTAGATCACTGGCATGTACAGTATTTATGTTGTTACTGAAATTATACTAAATTATTAAAAAATAATAACGTGTAGTGGGGTGAAATGATGATACAGCACAAAAGCAGGCTGCTTTGGCAGCCAACTGGTCAAAAACCCTGTTTAATTTTAACAAAAAGTAAGAGAGAGAGGAGAGCGATACCATTCCAAAGTGCGTTCTTTCTCATTAAGAAGTTCTTCAATTGGACGTTCTTTTACTCGAAGGTAGGTTCTGGCTTGGTTTAGTGCAGAAGCCTGTTCATCATCAAAATGAGATGCAATCCTCCTGGAGCAGTCTCCTTTTATATACTGCGGACCAGGAGGCGCAGGGCTTCTTTTGTCTCAGCACCCTCAAGGGGCAGTTTCTTGAGGCTGTGAAGGAAGACGGAGACAAGACTGTTAGTAGCAGTGCCCCTCTTGTCCCTGGGTGGTATTACTTACTTTAGGTGAACCTGGAAGATGACCCTCTAGCTCGCATGCATGACACGTGTTTTGTCTAGTTTCTATATTCTGTAAATTAAGGCTGTGTACTTGCAAGTTTGCTAGTGTAAAAACAACCAGAGTCGGGGAGGCATGAAACCATTTATGATGCTTCAGACTGGACCAGGCTACACATGATCAGAGCTGATCCCATTACTGATTTTAAAACTTAATGGCTACCTACTATATCAGGCAAAGTGCTTTTCCTGTAACATCATGACTCTGCCTTTTTATAATATTCTTCCTTCACACATAGCTTCTTTACAGTTTCTGATATCTTCATTCTCCATCCAAATGGGCAACTCAAATTATTCAGTGAATGAACAAAAACTTAAAAGTTCAGACAAAGAAATAAATTTTTAAATAGAATGCTGAGTCAAAAGAAAAATAAATGTACTTCTCAGGCTAAAAATTAAACTGAATACTACAGCAAAATAGAAAAAAATGCTTTAATTTGCTAACTATAAGCTCTGCAATTCAAAGGGCACAACCTCAAAGGAAATAAAATAGAATAACTATTATTTTTATTTACTGTCTTAACAAATAAGTCCTGTTCCAAGAATACTGTACATATATTTTGTTTTGTCTTCAAGGGGAAGTGTGATGCATAGTATTGTCACTTAAAAGTGCATTCTGATAAATAAATGAACAGGAGGCTAGAGGTGGACTACACAATGAATTCTGCATCCCTTAAAGAAATCCGCAATATAAAAAATAAAAGAGAGAAACAAAAACCTAATGCATCTGTACTTTTATTCTTTGGATTTGTGTTTGGCAAATTTTACATTACTAATCTGGAATCATCTGCAGTTTAGACCCATCATGACTGTTTGTAACATTCCAGTTATAGAAATGTTGCATGCTTTTATTCTGAAACAAAATAAAAAGAAAATGGGAAAGTAACTGCTGTAATAAGATCCCAATAAAACCTGATAGACAATTTCTGTTAAAAATAGGTAGATATGTGCTTCTTAATTTCTAACCTTGTGATGAACTGACCTGTCAACCCGTAAATCTTTCTGCCTTGCTCCATTGTGGCTGAAGCCATTTTCTGCTGCCAGGATCCCTGACCCCTAAGCATGTTGTGCAATTGAAGGATGTGGCCTTTTTCTCCTTGTGAGTTTGGTCGTGCATAATAACACTTCTTATCATTTTTCAAGATAATGGATGTATTTACTTTCTATTCAGCCTGGCCTTAAATGTCTGTTGCTTATTCTGAGCAAAATGAATCCCACAAAACCTCAAACTAGTTGACATGAACAGAACCACTTACAATCAAATGAATTTTGCAAAAGTGTGTTGTAACAGGTTTGCAAGTATGTGCATTGTAAGTTAATTAGTGACCCTAAATTGGCTTTGTATGAGTAACAGTATGGGTGTGAAAGTGTCCAGTGACGGACCAGAATCCAGTCATGGATTGTTCATATCTTTTGCCTGAAAAAGATTTTGAAAGGACTGGTATGTACCTCCACAGGTATCCTTCCCTGTTCCCACAGATATCATGTTAGGTTAAGGATGCTAGTCTAAATGGTCTATGTTTGAGTTAGTGTAGGAGTTTATAAGCATATATACAGTGATAAACTAGCCTTTACCTTATGAGCAAAGTACCTGAAGGTGCGCCATAGTGTCATGAAGCAACAGAGAAACTTAACCATCCAGTAAATGCCTTACTGATAAATTTTTTACAACAATTGGGTGGATGGACACTGAAATGGTGTTTACCACTCAACTTTATTAAAGTAATGAGAGCAAATAACAATGATGTTAGGGCTAAAGACTTTATAATTCAGCTAAAGTGCTTGTCCCAGAGGTAATGTCACATAACATTCGTAAAATTGTTTAATCCAACTCGGGGGTTTTGAGAAGCCATAGCCTATCCTGATAGGTTTGGGCATAAAGCAGGAGCAGCATACCAGTCAATTCCAAGATTCACTCGCATACACATATATACTCACACAGGTCCGATTTAGAATCCGATTTACTTGAGAATGCAGAAGGAAAACCCAATCAAATACCAGAAAAATCATCAAGTACACAACACTCGATCACTAACTACAGCACTTGATTTTAAAATATAGTTGGAATCTAAAAATGTGATTCCATACAATTAAAAGGTATGTACACTGTGAACCTTAACTGGAAGAGAACAGTGGCAAAATCGTGTGACACCATTTAATCCATCTATGGTTCTCTGCTGTAGAAAACAGGTGTCCTTATACATCTTGTAAGTAAGTAATTGTTTTCAGTTATGGAAATATCAGTGTTGAGCAAAAACAGTTCGACCTTTTCACAGAGACTGTTTTCATTACTTTACAAAGGAATTTTACTGATGCATAACATGAAATAATAGATTAATAACACATCTTACTGTACTAGTTTTCTGTTTTCCCTTATTTTTGGGGTAAACAAAGGGCTTATAAGCCTAAAAATCCAAATTCCCATTTTTATTTAGATAAAAAAATCCAAATATTATATTTACTTAGAATTTTTTTTTCTTTAAAACTTGATTAAAAACGATATACAGTAAAGTGCACTCATATTATTAGAAGAATAGTGCCTATATAAAAATTATTCATCTTGTTAAAAAGTTTGTATATTTTATTTTATTGTTGTACAACATGATTTGAAACCTGTGTTGTTGTCCGCATATTGATCTGGCAAAATTTTACTCTGGATAACCTTTCTGATTTAAACCTCCCCATTTATCTGGGCTTAAAATGTGCTTTGGGTGTGAAGAGGATGAATAGGATTAGAAATGAGTATATTAGAGGGTCAGCTCAAGTTGGACGGTTGGGAGATAAAGTCAGAGAGGCGAGATTGCGTTGGTTTGGACATGTGCAAAGGAGAGATGCTGGGTATATTGGGAAAAGAATGCTAAGGATAGAGCTGCCAGGCAAGAGGAAAAGAGGAAGGCCTAACAGGAGGTTTATGGATCCGATGCATGCAGGTGGTTCATGTGACAGAGCAAGATGCGAAGGACAGGGAAATATGGAAACAGATGATCCACCATGGCAACCCCTAATGGGAGCAGCCAAAAAACGAAGAAGAAGAAGTTATACAACATGAATGGGATGGCATGGTAAGGAGACCAGGGTCTGCATTGCAGGTCCTCCTTGCATATAGCTTGCATGTTCTCTTTGTGTCTGTGTGGATTTCTCCCACAGTCCAAAGGCATGAAGTTTAGGTGGACTGGCAATTCTAACTTGACCCTAGTGTGTGGATGGGGTGTGTATGTGTGTGTTTGTTTGCCCAGTGATGGACTGGTTCATTGTCAATAGCTTGTTCCTGTCTTATTCTAGCTGGGATAGGCTTCAGCATCCTCTGCACCCCTGTTCAGGACTAAACGGATTAGAAAATGACTGACTGACAACATTGAATGCATTTAATGTGGCATTGTTGACTCTGTGATAGTAAAATGAAATGTTGTCTAAATTACGATAATTACAGATATAAAACACAAAATAACTGACTGCATAAGTATTCACCTCCTTTAATATGACACACTGATGCACCCAAATGGTTTTTGATTTTTTTTGATAATTTAAAAGGAGATCATCACTCTGTAGTAGTCAAGGGGTTCAACTGAATGTAGTATAAATGCTCCTACATATGGAAGGTCCAGATTGTGGTGAATCACTTTGGTGGCAAAACTGTCACAATGAAGGCAAAAGAATACAAGTCAAGCGACACATACAAGAAAATATCCAATTCTCTAAATATCCCTTGGAGTTCAGTTAAATCAATCATTGAGAAAGAAAATGAATGTGGCATAGCCATAAAACTACTGTGAGCAGGCTGTCCACAAAAACAGAAATGACAATACAAGAAGACTAGTGAAGGAGGCCACCAAGAGACCTATGTCAGTTCTGAAGGAGTTACAAGCTGCAGTGGATTTGCCCGGGTACTCCACTAGTCACAGCTTTATGAGAGAGAGGCAAAGAGAAAGCCGCTTTTAAAAAATGCACATGGGAGTCTCTGAAGTCAGCTGGAAGAAGGTTTATGGTCTGATGGTCTGATTGAGCTTTTTGGCCATCAGACTAAACATTATGTTTGGCATAAGCCAAGCAGTGCACATTATCAAAAACACACCATCCATAACATTAAGCTTGGCATTGGCAGCAACATGCCGTGGGGATGCTCCTCTGCAGCATGTCCTGAAAAGCTTGTAATGGTAGAGGGTAAAATGAATGCAGCAAAATACTATGAAATCCTGGAAGAAAACGGAAGCTTGCACCTTGGGAGATAATTTGTTTTCCATCAAGACAATGATTTCGAACATAAAGCCAAACCTTCATAGGAATGACTTGAAAACAACAGTTTTATGAATCAGAGTCCAGGGTGCAAATCTAATTGAGAATTTGTAGCTGGACTTGAAAAAGGCTGTTCACTTAGTCAACCCCTGTGCAAAACCTCACAGAGCTTAAGCAGTTTTGCAAAGAAGAAAAATGAAAGATTGCAGTGTTCAGTTGTGCAAAACCTATAGAAATCTGTGTATACAGACTAAAGGCTGTCATGGCTGCCAAAGGGGCATCTACTGGTTTGAAGGGTGAATACTTTTACCGTTAAGGTGAAGTGGTGGCGCTGAGGCTAAGGATCTGTGCTGGTGTCTAGAAGGTTGCCGGTTCAAATCCTGTTACTGGCAGAAGGGAGGCTACTCCATTGGGCCCTTGAGCTTGGTCCTTAACCTGAAAATTGTTCTGGGGTGCTGTACAATGGCTGACCCTGTGTTCTAGCCTCCGAGGCTCATGCAAAAAGACAATTTCCTCTCAGTGACTAATAAAGTGTACCTAAAAAATATTGTTGATTAGTGTTAAAAAAGCCAAATTAATTCCACTGTGATTTGATTTTGTGTAATAATAAAATATGAAAACATCCATGCAGGTAAAAACTCTTTATAGGCATGAGGCATTGTGTGTTTTGTTTTTTTTTTATTTAAGAATATTCAGTCCACTATTGCTTGACATAGCAGCCCTGAAGGCCACACTGAAACCAGCAGTGTAGCTGAATATAAGCTTGAATAGCCTTTAAGCATACAGTACATGTTGCATTTCTTCACAGAACACTAACATTATGTATCTTGTATTTCATATTGTGTTTTATTTGTTAATTTATAGGGTACAATAAAACATGCAGTATGCTGAAAGAGAATTAGAAATACTAAAAAAAAAAGTTATTTTCACCTCTAAGCAACAAGTTTGAAACATGAAATTACAATATGTCAATTAGCTTAAAAAGTAACATATACATTATATATCATTTCAATTAATTATGTATTGTTTCATTTGTTTTAAGTCAGAAATTGCAAAGTGGGGTGCTTGGAAACAACTGGATGGGCAAGCCATAAGCCGTTTTAAAATTCTAAAACTTTTTGTGAACCGGAGGCAAGTTCTGGGTTGGGAGGGTTTGTCCTGTTGAAGTTAAGAGTGGCTTGATTCACTGATGATCGATCAAAGGCCCGGTGTTCCATGGTGTGATTCATTCACAATTAATGAAAGGTTTGGGGTGGTCTCCTTTGAGATGAGTGGCTCAAATGATTGAGTTTGTGACTAATAAAAATCAAATAGAAGCATTTTTTGGGGCTGGTTTCAGAATGTCGGGCCCCCTGGTAGCTTCACTCATGGACGGTCTGATATTTATTATTGAAACTGTAGTGGAGCATCTCTAACAACAGCACAACACAGTATTATGAAACCTGCTTAATCCAGCTTCATCAGCCATGGGCACAAGGCACGAACCACCTCTGGTTATAGGTTACTATATGTAAACATGAAACCTGTACTTACTTAAAAAAACTATTTTTATTAATTAAGCTTGTTAAACTATGTTCATAATTATATGGGCAGCAAGTACACTCTTAAAAATGAAGATGCCACAGTGGGTCTGCAGAGCGATGCCATGCTGGTTCCCAAAAGACCCATCCAAATGAAGGTTCAGAAAAAAAACTTTGCTTTATAGGAGGAGAACGGGCTTCCTGGCCAGATCGCAGGATATTCAATTACCTGGATGGGATGCCAGAGCAATGACGCAAACAAACTGGCTGGAGGGACAAGGAAACAAATTTGTACCTGGTTAGTATAATATCACTGGACTGAGAACAGCCAAGTAACTGGAGTGGTTCCATCCCCCAGGTGGCAGTGGTCCTCATACGGGAACCCAGTCAGAACACGTGCAAGGGTGCTTGAGAGATGGAGTCTGGAAGGGTAGTCCTGTTGGGGTGCCTGGGGGTTGAGAGGGGGCACTATCGGTGGAGGACATCCCTACTTTCTCCATGACCCGGAAGTGCTTCCAGGAAGCCATGGCATGGCATGGCACGGCTTAAAAAGGAGCCCGCTGTCACACATGAATGAGTCAGAGTTGGGAGGCAGCAGGCAACACTCAACAAAGGAGAGAAGGAGGAAGAATTGTGAGAATTGTTTGATTTATTGTATACTTGTGGCTTATTACTGGACAGAGAATTGTGAAGAAGTGCCTGGACTGAATAAAAAGCCTTTATTTTATCCTAATAATGTGTGCTGTAGTATTGTGCCTTGGAATTGGGACTCTGATGCCCCCTTGTGGTCACAATTTACTTACAAATATTGGCACCAGTACACTTCTTCTCTACTCCTCAGGCATCCTCTCACTTTCCAAGATTCCATTTAACAATCTGGTTAAAAATTCCACTGCCTTCTATCCTAAACACCTCCATGCTTCCATAGGTATGTCATCTGGACCAACGGCCTTTCCATTTTTCATCCTCTTCACAGCTGTCCTTACTTCCTCCTTGCTAATCACTTTCTGATTCACTATCTTCACATCATCCAAACCCTTCTCTCTCTCGTTCTCTTCATTCATCAGCCTCTCAAACTACTTTTTGCATCTGCTCAACACACTTTCCTCTCTTGCGAGTACATTTCCATCTTTATCCTTTATCACCCTAACCTGCTGCACATCTTTCCCAGCTCGGTCCCTCTGTCTAGCCAATCGGTACAGGTACAGGTCCTTTTCTCCCTCCTTAGTGTCCAACCTCTCATTCGCCTTTTCCATAGCCTTCGCCACCTCTCTCTTCACCTAGCGCCTTATCTCCTTGTACTCTTGTCTACTTTCTGCATCTCTCTGGCTATCCCACTTCTTCTTTGCCATCCTCTTCCTCTGTATACTCTCCTGTATTTCCTCATTCCACCACCAGGTTTCCTTTTCCTCCTTCCTCTTTCCAGATGTCATGCCAAGCACCCTTCTTGCTGTCACCCTTACTACATCTGCTGTAGTTTCCCAGCTGTCTGGTAACTCTTCACTGCCACTCAGTGCCTGTCTCACCTCCTCCTTAAACTCAACCTTGCAGTCTTCCTTTTTCAACTTCCTCCATTTGATCCTTGGCTCTGCCCTCACTCTCTTCCTCTTCTTGATCTCCAACGTCATCCTACAGACCACCATCCTATGCTGCTTAACTACACTTTCCCCTGCCACCACTTTGCAGTCTTCAATAAATGGCAAAACATTCGTAAGAAATAAATATTTGTAAAAATCCACTATGCGTGCTTATCCATATACCATATTCAGATTTGACTCCACCCCTACATTACAGGGTAAGGCAAAATGTTTAATCTGGACATAAACCAGATCCAGAATGTCACATAAAACTGAACTAGCTCATGTTCAAGTTCTTCACTTGCAAATACATTACGTTAAGTTCACCATTCTTAGAAAAATGAGCTTGTTCAATAAATGCGCTCTTTTGAATTAGTTCATGCACAACACTAGATTCAGCGGCATAACAAATCAACAATGTGCAAAGCATTGGAACCAGGCCTCTTAATCTAGAACGTGTTCAAACACAACATAATCCTAGTACAACCTAGCACAAGTCCTTCAAAGAAATTTACCATGTTGGACAGGAAGCAGCCGACTGTGTTTACTAGTAACAAGTGTGTCAGAACATCTGCCACAGCTTTTTAATTTAAAATATATTGACACTCATCCAATCATTAATTTTAAGACTTGTATATTTTTCCTGAAGTAGTGGGGAGCTTTCAGCAACATTGGGTGCAAGGCAAGATCTATGCCTGTAGTCAATCACAGGGTACAGTCATTTACATTCACTCACAGTACAACATTTTGATTCTGTGGGAATCTGTTCGCAAAATCTGGCTGTAAAAACTTTAGGAGTGGCATTAATAGTCTCACCTGGAATTTTATTGTTCAGGTTAATGACTCTGAGCAACTAGCTTCTTCTTTCTTGGCTTTTGAAATATTATCATAGTAGCTCTTAAATGTCTGAGTCAGTGTGAGCACATTGTGTAATCTGATTGCTCCTTTTACGCATGTCAGGATGTGATAAACTGATTACTCAGGTGGATTTTGACCTGGATTATGCCAGCAGAAGTAGGTGTTTGTTGTGTAATTCACCCACTTCCCACAGTATGTGACAAAAGAATACTTGATATAATGTATGATATAATGTATGATATAATGGTGACTAAAGGAGTAAAACAAAAAAGGCTTGGGTTTGCACAATGTGCTCACTTAAATCTGATACACTGCAGAACTTGTGCTAGTTCTATTTAAACTTAAAATGAAAGACAATTAGGCCATAATTCAGTACTTTAAGAATATGGTTAATAACATGCATTATTGGTTACTTGTCCTGCAAACAACGGTTGTCTGCATGTCCTGTCTTAACGTTGTCACATTTTCAAGCAATATAATCTTCTTTTGAACATGGCAGCTGCAATCATGTTTGAAAATTTGTGAAATCTTCAATGTGGTCATTTATTTTAAATATTAGAGATACTATACGAACCTAAACTCTTAATAATTATATAAATGTAATACTTTGAATAAAGAAATCCCACATGTAGAAAGGAATTTAAAGTCATAGTATTAGACTATAATATTTAACAAATCACCAGTTGGGGCCTCATGTATAAACAGTGCGTACGCACAAAAACGTTTCCACGCTCAAATCGCGATGTATAAAACCTAAACTTGGCTTTTCACAGTACCTCCAACCCTGGCATACACAAGTTCTCGGTTTTGCAAACTGGCGCCACCTAGCGTCAAAGTAGTGCTACTGTTCCTGTGTGGTTGCCCTTTCTTTTTTAGATCCACATCCCTGAGGCGGCTTTATAAATGCACTGAAATTAACCGCATATTGTTTATTACTTTAATGCATCTGATTGTAATTAACCTGTAACAATATAATGGTCCACAGAATGGTCAAACTATTCTAAATACCATAGCTGCTTTAGTGTTGTTACTCTCACTGCACCACCTTCTTCTTCTTTCAGCTGCTCCCATTAAGGTTTGCCACAGCGGATCATCTTTTTCCATATTACTCTCATTGCACCACTCAGAGTATTTATATCACAGTATCAGAGTGGGGAATCACAGCTGTACAGCAGCTGATTGGAAAGTGAATTATTGGTATATAGCATCAAGCACACGCTGCATCAGCCATGCTGTCAATTGAACTGCTCTCATACGGCAAACGCTTCAGAGCCTTTCCTTGCGGTTCAGAAACAGTTTCATCTCAAGAACTATATAGCACTCAATCAGTCCATCAAGTGCTCTTTATAAAACTGTTTGTATTTAGTACAATTACCTCACTGTAAACTTGCGCTACAGTTATAATACTGCACAACCTGAGCCACTTTATAAAGTGCGTATTTACATATGATGACGATATTATTTTTAAGATAATAATAATAAAAATATTAAATAAACATGTGAGGACACGGTGTTACGCAGTGCTAGCAAGGATCTGGTGCTCCGTTCAGGGATTGTTCCTGCCTCGCGCTGTATTCCTGCTGGGACTGGCACAACACTGGATGGATAGAATAATTTAACATGTACTACGAAGATATTTCAATGTTCCTTAAAAGTTTTGAAAAATCTGCGTTCTAAGCTTACAGATGGCTTAATGTCTATTACAGAGCTGATTATGTGGCGATTGGGTATTTGAAGAAAGAAAAGTAAGGACAGGAATTGGGGGTTAGTACGTTTGAAAGAGACAGTACTGCTGCAATAAATTATTTCATCAAAGGTCGCGCATGGTGCAGCAAGCATCATGCATGAGGCATGAACAATCACTGTGTCACCGTGTTCCCATGTTTAATAACATGCTTTAACTCCTATCATCATGAAAATTATATCACATATACATCTCAGTATTTTAATTGTTCAGAGAGCTGTAATATCACGAATGTAATGGGTTCTGTGTCCTGTCGGAGGAAGAGAAAGCCGGTTTAAGAAGCACGTAGTTATTCACACACATAGAGCACATAGAAGATCAAATAAAAAACAAAGCATTTAATGTGCTACTTTAGTTATGATGGGATTTGAGAAACTAGTAAACTAAACGATTTTAAGATGAAGTTTATGATGTTCTACTTTAATGACAAAATAAACTACAGTAATCCCTCGCTATATCGCGCTTCGCCTTTCGCAGCTTCACTCCATCGCGGATTTTATATGTAAGCATATTTAAATATATATCGCGGATTTTTCGCTGCTTCGCGGGTTTCTGCGGACAATGGGTCTTTTACTTTCTGGTACATGCTTCCTCAGTTGGTTTGCCCAGTTGATTTCATACAAGGGACGCTATTGGCAGATGGCTGAGAAGCTACCCGGCTTACTTTTCTCTTTCTTTTGCGCTGACTTTCTCTGATCCTGACGTAGGGGGATTGAGCAGGGGGGGCTGTTTGCACACCTAGACAATACGGACGCTCGTCTAAAAATGCTGAAAGATTATCTTCACGTTGTGATCTTTTGTGCAGCTGTTTCCTGAAACGACATGCTGCACGGAGCTTCGCATACTTAAAAGCTCGAAGGGCACGTATTGATTTTTGATTGAAAAACAAACTCTGTCTCACTTTGTCTGCTCCTGACGGAGTGGGTGTGAGCTGCCGCCTTCAACAGCTTTGTGCCAAGGTGCTTCACATACTTAAAAGAAAAACAGCCCTATTGATCTGTTTGCTTTTCTCTCTATCTCTGTGACAGTCACTGCTCCTGACAAGCACTCCTTTGAAGAGGAAGATATGTTTGCATTCTTTTAATTGTGAGACAGAACTGTCATCTCTGTCTTGTCATGGAGCACAGTTTAAACTTTTGAAAAAGAGACAAATGTTTGTTTGCAGTGTTTGAATAACGTTCCTGTCTCTCTACAACCTCCTGTGTTTCTGCGCAAATCTGGGACCCAAGCATGACAATATAAAAATAACCATATAAACATGGTTTCTACTTCGCGGATTTTCTTATTTCGCGGGTGGCTCTGGAACGCAACCCCCGCGATGGAGGAGGGATTACTGTACGTGATTAAAGTGGAAATTTAGAGATTAAAGTTGACATTTCGTGTTTATTTCTGTGTGCCTATTTTTTTTCTCTGTACCCTAATAAGCTTTCATATGACACTCAGACGGTGGGCTACAACTTGCCTTTTCACGGCGACTTTGACAACTTCTTTTTTATTTTGGGCACAGTGCGACTTTGTGAACTTAAGCTTTCGAGTTTCTCCGACACTCTATGTCACTCAATCAACTTCCTTTTGTTGTTTATACCACTGTTTAAACCAACAAATGGTACGTTTTTCCTTGCCTCCACTTGGTATTTGCTGAAATTCTTCTATTTTCCCTCGTGCTTTTGCCATTGCCTTTTCACAGAACGCTGAACTTAAGGGCTATTTATATTGATTTGCATATTCAAAGAGGTGTAATTCTGGGAGGAGTTGGGGCTGGACAGCAGGCGCATGCACGTGCATTACTTTTCACGCTGTCTGAGATTTATATAGTGGAAGAACGTGGAAGTTGGCGTTCACACAGATTTATGCATCTGGATTTTTTTGTGCATACGAACATTTCCGCTTTTGTGCTTATGCCATGTTATAGTGTGAGTTCTACGCATGGTGTTATACTTGAGGCCCCAGGTATTGTGTTGTGTACAAGTAAGTAAACCCAATAACTGTAAATAACTGGTGGCACCTCGTTTAGCAGTAATGGGATCAGTCAATTGCCTCTTTTAAGTTACAGATATCTTGCTGGAATTATTTTTTTTCCCATTCCACTTTATAAAACTGCTTGCTGTTTAATGTTTGAAGGATGTCCTGGTGAAAAGGTGTCATTAGGACCTGCCACATCATTTCAATATGCTTTCAGTTAAGGCTTTTGCCTGACAATTCCAAGACAGGGAAAATCTTTTCTTCCTATTGCATTCTTTAGTGGGCTTCCTAGAATGTTGAGGATTGTTGCCTCATTCAATGTTCCACTTTGTGCACAACAAGTGGCTATTTCCCAAGCCATTCCTTGATACTTCTCATAATTTTTGATGCCCTCAATGATGTCAAGCTACCCATGGCCAAAGTAAGAAAAACAGCCCTATACCAGGACAATCCCTCCTCTATATTTGACAGAAGGGATCAGGTTACATTGCCACAGACTTTGTTGAATTTTCGCCATGACCTATCTTGCAATGCCAATTTTGGACTCATATGCCCAGAGAACACATATCCAGATGTCTTCAGGCTTGACCAGGTGGTATCTGGAAAAATTCAAAATAGCTGCTTTGTTTTTTTTTTATTTTGACAGAAGAGGCTACTTTCTGGAGACCCTTTCATAGGTGGCATTTCTTATCAGGCTGGATCCTACTGGTGACACATACAGAGGTGGGTAGTATTGCATTACATTTATTTCATTATTTGTGCTTAAGTAAATCTCTTTTCAGTGAAGACTATGACAATAAAGCTTTTTTTTTTCAAACTTTTATTCCAGTACATTTGCGAACAAAGAAAAATGTGTATTTATTCTGTTACATTACATCTGCCACGCTCATTAGCATTACATCTGAATTTTTTCATTCATTTTTTTTAACTTTATATGATCTCTTTAACCCTGAAAAACTAGTACTAACACCTGTCTTATTCTGTGGATTTCATTAGTCATGCATAGTTTTTCTTTTTAGCCAATAACGAAGCCTCTTCACTCTCTGGTGACTTATTATGTGGATTGCATTGGCCACAACTGACAGTCAGTTTACAGGTTTCCTACTAGTCGTCAAGCTGCAAATTTGATCAAAGTTTAAGAAAAAAGTGTTCAAAAACTTGATAAACATTTTCTCAAATGTATAGATTAAGAGCGATTAATGACACATTTCCAGTATGCAATCATATAGCAAGTAACCTTCAGGAGTTCTGTACAGCCATACCAATCAATGCACACAGGCATGGTAGAGGATTGTACATAAGGCATACAAACAAAGACCAGGCTAACATTTAAACTGGAGCTCCCCACACTATGAGAAACAAATGTTAGTTCTGTGACAACTCTCAGTCAATAGGGTACTAAATAACCTGATTAAAATTAAATATACTCATATAACATTGATACAGTTGATTCCTGTCTTTTGATTATGTGCCTAATGAATTTCTCTCTCTAACTGTAATCAGAAGACAAAAGCATTTGCATATACAGTGTTACCACAATGTCTTTGTGAAGTAACAGAATTCAAAAATATTTTTTCAGTGGTGGAAATAAGTTTCTGTAGAGGGCTATATTTTAAAACAGTACTTCAAAGTTCCTTTGGCCTTTTCAAAAGATGGATAAGCTGTTAACTAATTGATTTGAGCAAAATACATGCAACAGTTCTTTAAAATTGTTACTTGATTTTTGTATTCAAACACTGATTTGGTGTTTTCTAGTTTTATCGGAAGTAGTAAAATTAATTTATTGAAAAGAGGTAGTGTCTAAACAGTTAACATTTTTCCAGTTTTAGTATAATAAAAGCTTAACTTAAATCAAGGTAACATAAGTGCTTGATTAGTTTTTTGATCTGAATCATTTCTTCTTTTAGTTCAAGTAAATTTTTTTAATAAATATTTTTTACTTTTTCTTGATTAATATTTTTAAAAGTGCGGTCAATTTACAGACAAGTTGAGGCCATTCGTACTTATGACCAATGGCCATAGGATACCAATACCAATAGGTTATTATTGTTCTAGTAATTGCTAAAACCAGTGACTGCAGGATACAATACAATACAATACAGTTTATTTTTGTATAGCCCAAAATCACACAGGAAGTGCCGCAATGGGCTTTAACAGGCCCTGCCTCTTGACAGCCCCCCAGCCTTGACTCCCTAAGAAGACAAGGAAAAACTCCCAAAAAAAACCTAGTAGGGAAAAAAATGGAAGAAACCTTGGGAAAGGTAGTTCAAAGAGAGACCCCTTTCCAGGTAGGTTGGGTGTGCAGTGGGTGTCAAAAAAAGGGGGTCAATACAATACAATAAAATACACAAAACAAATCCTCAATAAAAAATTAAAAATGTTTTAGAAGTACGGAGCAGAATTTAACAGTAGATGATATCACATAATAAGATTTAGATAATTTTAGACTCCTGGAGACCTCATCCATCAAGCTGCCTCCCCCATTTGGCTATTCCACGGCTGAAACAGTGTTGGGCCAGCCAATCCGATGAAAGGACCCCTCTTTCTCACGATTCCTGTGATCCTCCATCAGGGATGACTTTAGCTTAGGCAGGCAAAACAACTTGACAGGTGGGCCGTGGCACCAAGTGCCACATTTGAGTACTGAGAAGAGAAACAGAATAGGTGAGGGTTAGTATCCAATTCTAACTATCATGTTACTTATGTTTTAGTGCTAATGACTAACAACAGAGATGCAATATGTACAGTTAATCAGCAGCTCTAGTCAGGATATGCTAAACTGAAGTAGTGAGTCTTCAGCCAGGATTTAAAAGCTGAGACCGAAGGGGCATCTCTTATAGTAACAGGCAGACCATTCCACAGTTTAGGGGCCCTGTAACTAAAAGCTTGACCTCCCATTGTTATTTTATTAATCCTTGGAACCATAAGCAGACCAGCATCTTGAGATCTTAATGTGCGCTCTGGTTTGTAAGTCATGATAAGTTCAGACAAGGAAGCTGGACCTCGGCCATTTAATGCTTTATATGTTAAAAGAAGGATTTTGAAATTTGCCCTAAACTTAACCGGGAGCCAGTATAAGGATTTAAGAACTGGAGTTATGTGTTCGTATTTTCTTGTTCTTGTAATAATTCTTGCAGCCGCATTTTGTATTAACTGGAGGCTGTATAAAGAACAGTTTGAACATTCAGTGAACACTGCATTGCAGTAGTCAATCCTACTAGAGATAAATGCATGAATTAATTTCTCAGAATCCTGTTTATTTAGAAAGCGCCTTAATATAAAGGCAATATGCCTTTTGTCTATCACATACTTGCAGCAGCGCTGCCAGCCACAAAATGATACACTCTTCAGAGAAGCTATAAGAGAAGTGGTGGTGGAGCTGCAGAGGTAGCGGTTACTCGGCTGTCAGCCTTCCAGTACTGATGTTGCATCCAACAAATGGCCACAAACTAGCAATAAGTAAAAAAAAAAAAAATGATTGAGTGCACAAAGTTCCAATCTTTAAGGCACTGATTTGCCATGTCATGCAGCATTTTTTGAAGTCAAACTTCACACAGAAGTTTCATGCTTTTTTTCCATCAAGAAGATCATCTTGTAAATAGTAATGCATCTTTCATTATTATTATTATTATTATTATTATTATTATTTATTATTATTATTTCACAGGGATTCAAATGTTTTCTTACTCTTGGGGTGCTTTTATGGTTTAGTTTTACCTTTTATTTATTTTATTATTCTACCTTTGGAAGAGGGTAAAATTTTAGGAGGACATCAACTTCTTGGCAGGGTTATATTTTCCAGATGATAAGTAAAGTATAGAACTATAAACTTTTCATTTTCTTACCTTTTTTATATTGTTTTACTTGAACTTCTGGACTCTTTAAAGGCAACTAGTCTTTAAACCACATCAAACAGAAACTGTTAGTAGGTAGGGAAGTTTCTATAGAAGTTAAAGTAACAAAAAAGAAACTTTCTTCTGCAAAAGAGAAATATGGCAAAAATATATACAGGTATTATAACAAAGGTCAAATTTTTAAATGGTAGAAAGTGTCACTTTCTGCATGCATTAAAGCAATGCTTTCGAATCACTGTATACCTTTAATTTGTTAACATGGCATGATATGGTATGTCAGGGTGACATTGGGCAGAGACAAGCTAAGGGTGTTTCACCTTAACCCTGACAAGCTTTTAAATGTCAATAGTTTCGAGGGAAAGCAGCATGAGTGAAGAACGGAGACCTGAAGATCAATGCTGTGAACTAAACACAGCAGAAACAAAAGGAAAGGACCACACTGGGAGTTGCCCCACTTTGAGTGTAACAGCAAGAGCTATCTTTGACAGCTACTAAAATATGTAAGTCGTATTGTATTTTTGCTTCTCCTTTTGACATATTTAGAGTATTAAATGTATAAAAAGTATGTAAAAATGTATGTCTGCTCCCCTGCTTGCCTTATTTGCTCTGTCTTACTTCTTGAAACCTAGAAAATAGGAGAAGAGTCTTCCAATAGCACCCGAGCAGGCAGTTCTAATAATAATCACTACTCAATGCGCTCAGGAATTGCAGGTTAAGGGCCTTGCTCAAGGGCCCAACAGAGCAGAGTCCCTATTGGCATTTACGGGATTTGAACCAGCAACCTTCCAATTGCCAGTACAGATCTGAAGTTTAACCTCCCCAGCTGGACACCCACATATTCTTGCTGCTCCTTGATATCCAGTCCATGAAAACAACTAACAAGAGCAGCGACAAGACACAGCCTTGACAGAGTCCGACACCCACAATGAACAAATTTGCCAATGTTTTTCAGACACAATTCTCATTGCATTCATATAGGGAATGAATAGCACTCAAAGCTGGCCTTCTTAGCCCCCCTTATTCGTGTAGCACCTCCCACAACACATTTCACTTGTATATCATATGCCTGTCAGTGAATTTATGGAGTTTGAATGTTTTTGAAATGGTTTTATATCCTTCTCCTGTACTTTTTTCTTCAGTTCTATTGGCTATTCTTTTGGCCAGGCATGATGTACTCATAGGAAATAAACATGGCATGATGCCTAGAGGACCTAACTGGCTTTCTTACAATTTATGGGTATTCCTTTCCAGCATATTTCAGATTTTAGGTTAAATATTACTTTTGTGGTTTAAAAAATCTTAAATTATAGAATGGATTCACCATCTTTCAAGCTTTAATATATTTGAATGTACTTCATTTAAATAATAGGCTACTATGTTCCTTAGCAATCTGTTCTACTTTACTTTATGAATAAAACTAACGAAAAGGTAAGCACTCTACTGGAATTGAACAAAGGTAAGGCCTGGGCTTTCTAATTCATAATCAATACCATTATTCTGCTTACAGAACAACCACAGAGGTTAAGTGTTTTAACCAGGAAATTGGAGTGATTCTGATCCCGTGTAACCAAAAAAGCTTTTTGCAACTATGTCACTGATGATTTTTTTCAACCGTAAATACAGTACATATAACTAATAGAATCCCTGAGGACTAAGTAAGGAACAACAGACACTCAGAAGACATTCTGTAGCTCAGTGTCTCAAGAATATTAGTATTATTTTATAATTTGCCTTTTCAGAACAGCTTCAGCACATCAATGTTATAGTGTAAAATATATCAAATACTTCTTTGAAAGTAGATAATAAAGTGTGTCAATTGAAAATGTAGTCTCTCAATTTAAAAGTAGGAAATGGCAGTAGTATTTGAATGTTTAGACCATTTGCACTTCAGCTATGGACTTCTGGATATTCAGCAGTGCAAGAGAGTACAAGGCGGCAATGAAATACATTTGGCCAGAAAGAAGAAGAAGTTAGCCCTGCATACAATATGTATGCAAATTGCCACAAGTGGACTCCATTCAAGTTTTAGACACATCTTAAGGATACCTAAAGCAATCACAATGCATCTGAACACAGCAAAGGGTCTGAATAATTACATAAATGACACATTTCAGTTTTTTGCCTTTATTTGTAAACCTTCCTTTAAACATAGTTTGTCAGTATAGGATTTTGAGTGTAGACTGATGTGCAAAAGTATCACATTTATCCATTTCAAATTAAACTGTGCAGACAATGAACAGGTCTGAATACATTCTAAAACCACTGTATTTGTGAAACTATTTATTAAGAAATAGGAATTTAAAGTTAAAGTAAGTCGAGAGAAGCTTGAAATAAAAGTAGTCGGAGGAATGAACAGATATACTAAATTGATAAAAACAGTGAGTGCAGAGAAAGTTATGGACAGAGTAGTGGCATACCTGTGTGTTTTTCATAGGTGATATACAAAAGAAAGATTGCTTTTTAACTTTTGCTCATATCATAAATAACTTTCTTCCCTCAATCATTAGAGTCGGGGCTTTGTTAATAGAGTCAAATGGGTCTACCTTTTCACCAGATTGCACAAATCTCAGTTTGGTGCAAATATGTGCACAGATAAAATTACTTTATACCAATCCAGAACCTTCAGTCTGTAGTAACACCATGACCTCAATATACTTCAAACTAGTACATGGTACTCAATAAGGGTGTCCTCTGTCACCATTAGTTTTTGCATTCACCATTGAGCCATTGGCCATACACTTTTGAAATGTATTAAAGGGTTAGGACCTGAACAGAAAATATCACTTTATGCAGATGATATGATACTGTATATATCAGACCCACAAACATTGTTATCCGTAACCCTAAATACACTAGCAGAAATTCAATTTGAAGTGTACTCTTTCCAGTGAATCTCTAGCACACCATACTAGATTGGCTATCTGCATGCTCTTTGCTCTCCTCTCTTTTTCTTGGATGAGGGTTGAATTCTGTTTTGTTTGGTTTTGACTCTTTTTGTTCCTGCTTTCTTTTTTTAACTTTCTGATGTTTTTCTTTTTTTCTAGTATTACTATGATGTCATTTGTTGTATAAATTTGACTTGATTGTATTCAATATTATTTTTTTCAAATAAAATAAATGAAAAGTAAAAAAAGTACTCATACAAATGTAGTTTTCTTTCTTTCTTTCTTTCTTTCTTTCTTTCTTTCTTTCTTTCTTTCTTTCTTTCTTTCCCAGTATTATCATTATTGATTTATTTTTGAATAAAGAATAAAAGTAAATTGCAGAATTCACTGGCCACTTGGTTTAGGTTAGAAATTTAAAAAGGTTGCCTGTTGGTTTCACACACTACTACTGGCAGCAGAAGTGGACAAAGGATACCACAAAGAAAACACAACTGAGTAAAGAAGCAAAAGAAAGACTGGAGTATTTTTGCTTCTAAAGTTAACATCTTTTCTTTGGTTTTTAAAAAGTGTTTGTCTTTCTTAACATTTCCTAAACAAGATTATATGTGATGTGTGAGCCCAACCCAGAAATGGGGTCTTAGATTGAAGCAGTGTTCAGTTACTATAAAGTCACCCTACCCATTTTCTTATTCAATATCTCTAGTTCAGATTTGCAGGTGTCAAAGCCAACCATGGCAACAAAAGTCAAAAACATGCCCTTCATTATGATGGAAGCTGAACACATAACATCTTTAATTTCTAATATATTAAACACAAACACTATACATAATAAAGCACAAATAATAAATAAAAAGATTTGCTTCTGTAAACGCAGAATGCCCAGAAGGGTGTGAGTGTCCATTTGACCAGGGTCAAAAAAACATTGTATCCTAACAACAGTGAAGAATATCATTTTCATTTTTCACAGATTTATCTTTTTAAAGTGTTTGGTTTCCTCTCTTCCTGTCCTGTATGGCCACAGCTATTGTAAAAATACAGCAACTTTTAAGTTAATATGTATGCTTTTATTAAATTATTTAATTATTATTTTAATTGAATTATTATTTTTATTATTTAAGTGGCATATCTTACTAGTATCCATTTCACCTTAATTTATTTTGTAATAATTGAACAATACTTTACCATAAGATTAGTGTATTCATCTTCACCATAAAGATATGTGACCTCCAGCTAAGCGCTAAAGCAATTGCCACGTTAATGTGTACTTGAATGTACAAAATAATCAGCTGCAAAGCATAGTTCATTGCCAAGCGTATAAGGGTGATACAGACTGCTAGTGAGAGCCCACATGCAGTATGATACAAGTGACAATATGCATAATCAGGACTGAATAATGACAGAGAACTAGGAGCTAGAGGTTTAACACATTTCCACGCACTACTCCCACATTATTTTTTGCTACAAACAATTTCTTTTTTATAAGCAATTACTGTCACTGTGCAACTGCTACTCTGCGACCATATCTAATGTATAAAATATTTTTGGACAAATATAATGAAAAGATTACATAAAGTACTTTTATTACATACCTGAACTCCATAAATGACTTGCATGAATGTATAATTAATGACTATGTGGATGCCTTAATAATCAGTAAACATATTTTTAATAAATCAACAGCATAATCTTAAGTACATAAAAATAACATACTTGTTGTCTGTCAATGCACTTTAATCCTATTTAAGTACGTTCAGATTTAAACTGTTGATAAACGTGGCTTCTTACGGAAGTAAGAATTTGTTATAATATCCATGGCTCTAGAAACTTTTCTATCTTTTTATTATTTATTTATTTTACAGTTTTATATATTATTTTTTATATATTCGGTGATTCATCTGTTTATATATTTTGTATTCTGCCGGTATGTATTTTTATGATTCTTTAATGAGCATTGTGTTGTGAATCGTTTTTATGTATTAGCGAATTAATGCTTCTCCCTTGTTCTTTATAGTTGGAGCCTAAGGGGTTGGGAGTTTTCTGCCCTTGATTTAAGGATTTGTTCTTGGTTTATACATACTTCGCTTTGATCCCTTTGTGTCGCCTTTTCAGATTTCCTGTTACCCAGTTTTCTGCTCTGCTCAGTAAAAGAACTCTCTTATTATAAATGAACACTCTTTATAAAGGAAGTATTTTGGACCTGAGGTTCTATACAGTTGCCTCATCCCTTGTGAATTTCCAGCCTTGGTTCCTTTTTTAACTTGCAATAGGCCGTGAATCTTGCTTCTTGGGTTGATAGACTTCCTCATTTCTGAACTGACTCAATGGTCAATATACAGGGAGAGGTCAATATCAAAAGAACTGCCAATCAATCATCAAAAAATAAAAATGATAACTCAAAAGTCTAAAACCAGAAAAAACAGTTGTTTGCAAAACAAGTAAGTCATTCACAAAAAAGAGCTGTGAAATTAAATAGAGAATCCTAATATTGGATGCTGGGGGTTGCAGAGATCGATAACCATGGCAATGACCAATCCTAACCTAACAAAATGTCATCCTGATAAGACATTATAAAAAGTCAACTTATCAACCGTCTCAAATCTTACAAAATCAATGTGAAATTCATGTTTCTTGGGGTTCTTAATCACAGAATCCGTGTTTAATATCTGCCCAACAACCATACAGTATGCAAGAAAAAATAAAAGAAATAATTTATTTAACAATTTAAGCCTTGAGGCCTAGGTTTCGAGGCATGGCCTTCTTTTTTGAGTTTTGTGGGCTAGGCAACTCATATATAATAATATTCTGTGATTCTGTGCAGGCAACAAGTTAATTTATATTATAATGCTACTGACTGTAGCAGCAGTGCAGGAAGAAAGAACAATGAACAGCAGCAGGTTGATGATAGAAATTATAACAATTTAAACTGGTAGACTATTGTTGAAATGAGCAGGTTCACCACCAGCCACAGGAGTAATTAAACAGAAAGATGAACCAACCGCAGCCACACTGTTACCATGGTTTAGTGTGCATGGCACAGGAAGCAGTACTTCTAAGTCAAGTCAAGTCAAGTCAAGTGAGTTTATTGTCATACCATCCATACACAGTATTTCAGCATACAGTGGCACGAAATAATGTTCCCCAGGACCGCGGTGCAACATATACTATAACACAGGACAAGTACAAGACAAGTAAAGAACTATACTATAAACTGATACATACATAAATAAATAAATAATAACAACTAATAATAATAAAAAACAACAGTAGCAACAAGAGTAACAATTGTACTGCATATAAAGCTAGCATATAAGCATGCTGTACTGCATATAAACTACTGGGAGCAGATCTGAGGGCAGGGTAGTAGCATAGAGTTTGGAGTCCAGACAACCAAGCAGTAGAAGCTGCTGCAGAACCTGGTGGAACTGGTTTAGATGCTACAGTACCCTTTGCCAGATGGAAGTGAGACAGTGAGATAGGTGGGAGCTTTATATCTCAATGCTATAGGCTTGCCGGATGCAACATTTTATAAAGATGTCTTTAATGGATGGCAGAGAGGTCCCAATGATCTTTTCTGTTCTGTGCACTATCCGTCATAGGACTTTACGGTCAGAGAAACAGAAGTTCCCAAAGCAAAGAGTGTTGCAGCTAGACAAAACACTTTTGATGGTGTCCTTGTAGAATGTGGAGAGAATGGAGAGAGGTAGGTTTGCCTTGTTGAGTTGCTAAAGAAAGTTGAGAAGCTGCTGTACCTTCTTGGTTATGGATGTAGAAAAGAGACAAAACTAATAGAAATAATGATAAAAATGAGTATACGTTCACTGAGTCATTGTTGGTGGGCACCACACAGCAATACAATGTTTATTAGAATGTGTTAGTGAATAGGGCTGATACTGGAATCACTTCTCTGCGCCACACCAATTTTCATCATTAGCCCTGTAATAACATATGACTCTGGTAAGTGTGGAACTAATAGGTTCAGCACTTGCCAGATCTCCTTGTCTTCCACAAGCTGTGCATTCTGTTAGACCTTTTTTGTCATCACTCTTTACTCAGCTGACTGTTGACTGACTATAACGTGTTGCTTTGCAAAAATCATGCCAGTTTCAATAACACTACCTTAATATGTGATGCTCTCACTGATGACTGGGGAGGATTACTAAGGCCAATTCTTAGGATGTTGTCTCTCTATGCTAGTTGCTTTAAAGCTATCAGTATTTATATTATTTATTTGGCAATAACTTCCACTGGTATGTGTGTTTAGGACAATAATTTTGGTAGTCTGAAGCATTATGCAGATCCTCTCTTTTAGGCAACAACTAATTAAAAACTTACATAGAAAATTGACATTTTAATGGTATTTCATGTTTTTAAAAAGGATAACCTTGGATAAAGATCCAAAACATCTGGTTGCCTGCTAAGTTTTGTGAGTTGATTGGAATTAAAAGCTGGTTGTCTTGGTTGGCTTTACTGAATTGTTCACTCCTTTAAAAGAAAACCACGTATTATTTAGACAAAAAGAAGAGGTACATGTAAAACTAATATTTTAAAAATGTGGAAACAGGCATAAAAAAGAAGTTAACTGCTAATAATAGTAATGAAAAAAACATCAGAAAGACACTGTTTGATTGTTTAGTAACAGTCAGAAAAGCTGACAATGTTTCCATCTGTGTGAGTCACTTCAATTGGAGAAATGACATCATTTGTAAGCAGGTATTTTCAAGCAGAGGCATAAACCATAATTTAATTCTTCCACTTGAATGGGATGATAAAACTGAGAACAAAATAGCATATTGTGGATATTTTTTACTTATTTTTATGAAATATGACACTTAGATTGTATTTATTACACTTTAAATTAAGCTGCATGAGCATGTGCTTCCTTGATTTTACCTCTTGTGTAGGACATTGGTGTGAAAGTCCACTTTCTTTGTACTGTATTTTGCCTTTAATCTTCACCACCTTTAGTGTGAAACTGCTTACTCCAGTAATATCTGATTATCTGATTGCACTAAAATGTGCACAAGCATATTGACTACTATGAAATGTAATAGTGGAAATGGAAATAGTGGCTTCAGGAAATAGAATCATGAGCTGACATACAATCGGATTAGATGGTGTAGACTCAATTTATCCATGAAACTATTTCCTGAAGCCACTATTTCTATTACACAATTGCAAGAGAAGCAGATGCAACATTGTTCACAACACTGTGTCCTAATGACTGTGTTGCTGTTTGGTCCTACACACTCATTTCAGACATTAATTTTCTACACTGCTTATCTAGTTATGGAATGCATGAACGTTTTGCTTAACCCAAAAGCACTGAATGCAAGGTGGCAAAATGTCAGCCTATTGCAGGGCACACGTGCATAGTTCATTAATAATAATTTGGAGACATAAGTAAGGATTCAAATTTGGAAATATCTTTCTTTATAATGTGACTGTGGTATAGCGGGTCCCCAGCTTCCATCAGAAGCCCATTTTAAATAATCACCGCACTCGCGGCTTAGTGAGGGGCGTGGTGGTTGTATGGCTGAAGCAGTTCTCGAGGTGATTCGCGTTGTGGGTGTCTCTCACCTAAGTGCACAGGTGAGAGACCGCCCGCATCCGTGATTGTTCCTGGGGCTTCTAATTTGCTACAGCTGCCATGCCCTCTTGATAAATAGAAGCGCAAGTCGGCTAAAGAGGAGAAAAAAGAAAGGAGAGAGAAGAAATGGAGGTTGCAAGAGAAGGCAGGAAGCAGGTGGAGAGAGCCAGTGTGAGGAAGAAGGAGAGCGAGCGAACGAGCGAGCAAGAGCAGGCTCGAATGAGAGAAAGCAGGCAGCTGGGAGGTGAGCCCACGAGGGGAGTGTTTAGCCGACACTCAGTGGGGCTGAAGGAAGCGGTCGCTCCAGCTGAGCGATTTAGGAGCTGGAGTGACCAGTAGAGGAGACAACTGACCATCAAAAGGAGCGGGAGTTGAGGAGGCTTTGGGCTGGTTTAGCCCCAGCGTGAGCACCTTGGCCGCTGGGGAAATAACCCAAGTCTCAGTCCGGTTTGGAGCCCGACATAGCCAGGGATCGGAGGGCTACCGGACCAGAGTGAAAGGCAGCTGTTCCTGCAGGTAGACGACTCTCCTGTTAAGTAGCCCAGATGGGAGTAGCAGGGGAGCCGCCATGGTAAAAAGAAGACACCGGCCTTTGTGTTTTTAAAGGATTGCTTCCTGTGCTATTTTAACCCCATTGTTTTTAGAAGATTTTTCTATTTGTTTTTAACCTCCACGTTTCACAACTGTTTTTATGGATTATTTATTTGAAGACGTTTTTGAATGCACTGCACTTTATTTTGAACAAATTGTTTTTGTTGATTGTTTTAAATAAAAGCACCTTGCACTTCTGCACCATTCCCTTGCTATGTTGTTACCGCACTGCTTAGCTCATCGGTAACATTACCGACGGTGTCGGGTTAAGGGCTCCCAGACAGCAGACGGGAGCATGCAGTAAACCTGCATCGTCACAGTGACTTATACTCACACTTACAATTTGTTTGTGGAGCAAATGAAGGTCTTCACATTTGAAAATACAGTAATCCCTCGCTATATTGCGCTTCGCCTTTCCCGGCTTCACTCCATCGCGGATTTTATATGTAAGCATATTTAAATATATATCGCAGATTTTTTGCTGGTTCGCGGATTTCTGCGGACAATGGGTCTTTTAATTTCTGGTACATGCTTCCTCAGTTGGTTTGCCCAGTTGATTTCATACAAGGGACGCTATTGGCAGATGGCTGAGAAGCTACCCAACGTACTTTTCTCTCTCTCTCTCTTGCGCTGACTTTCTCTGATCTTGACATAGGGGGATTGAGCATGGGGGCTGTTCGCACACCTAGACGATACGGACGCTCGTCTAAAAATGCTGAAAGATTATCTTCACAGTTGCCATCTTCTGTGCAGCTGCTTCCTGAAGCGACATGCTGCACGGTGCTTCGCATACTTAAAAGCTCGAAGGGCACGTATTGATTTTTGATTGTTTGTTTTTCTCTGTCTCTCTATCTCTCTCTCTCTCTCTCTCTCTCTCTCTCTCTCTGCTCCTGATGGAGGGGGTGTGAGCTGCCGCCTTCAACAGCTTTGTGCTGCGGTGCTTCGCATACTTAAAAGTCAAACAGCCCCATTGATTTGTTTGCTTTTCTCTATCTCTCTGACATCTGCTCCTGACAAGCACTCCTTTGAAGAGGAAGATATGTTTGCATTCTTTTAATTGTGAGACGGAACTGTCATCTGTCTTGTCATGGAGCACAGTTGAATAACGTTCCTGTCTCTCTACAACCTCCTGTGTTTCTGTGCAAATCTGTGACCCAAGCATGACAATATAAAAATAACCATATAAACATATGGTTTCTACTTCGCGGATTTTCTTATTTCGCGGGTGGCTCTGAAACGCAACCCCCGTGATGGAGGAGGGATTACTGTACTGTGATGTTACCAATAATTCTTTTCAGTTTTATGTTTGTGATGTGTTTAGACAAATTTTCACTTTGACATTAAAGAATCTTTTTCTGTCAAAAAAACGTTTAAAGTGAAACTTTAAAGAATGGAAAAGAATGTCAGGGTTAACACTAGAATTACCAGAGTCTACGAAAAAACTCGCAGATCCGGCCCACCTTAAAACCGTTCTCACCTCTCTTTTGTCTTCTAAATGTGCCGATTAAGAGGAGCAGCGAGCAGCCGGCTATTCCATCCCCCACCGTTGCAGAATGTTCACTAAGTTTTCCCAGCTCATGCCTTGTTTGATTATCTGGGAGTGACTGAACTGCTGGAGTTTTAGAATGGAAATAATAGATCGCTATTTGGAATACATGCATTTCATGTGTGTTCCGTTTCTACAGTAATCTGTGTAAACACATTGCTAAAACAGAAACTTTTTCATATTTTAGTAATAAATGTTACAAAATGTAGGCATAAACTATAGAATCTGTGAAGCCTGAAGTCCAAACATCAAATAAACACTTGCACAAAAGGTTCAAGGATTATACAACAGCTTCCATGGCTTAACGCTACAGTTTGCTGACTTGGAGCCCAGCTGCCCTACCGTGCTATAGAGACGTGAGTTCGATTCCCAGCTTTGAAAATAGTGGGGTTTTTTTTCCTCAAACGGACATTGAATTTATAAATTGGTATGCATTGTAAATCGTTAACTTTAAAATGTCAATCGCAGTTATTTCTGTTGATTAATTCATGCTTTTTTACTTAGAGTCAGAACAGGAGCTTTTTCAGCTTATTCAGCTTCTGATCTGACTCAAACAGCGCCAGCATAACTTCACACCCGATCTCACGCTGTTCGTTTTCAAATAATATTGCATTACTTCGACGATGTTTTCTGATTGGTACTATTCGCGTCATAAAATGATTTCTTCAAAACGTCACATATATTTGTCTCTTTCTTTTTTTAAAATGTGCGTTGTAGCACTCAGCAACTGGCCACCTGCATGTTCTTGCGCACACTGAATAAGACAGCGCTATATGCAATCATCAGATTCAAATGTTAACAGTTATATAGCACAGAATGGAAATCAGCAGTTCTTAGCATTCCGCCACGCAAGCTGTCATATCAACCTCCTACTGTAACTTGCTTTCTTTTTTCTTCGGTTATAGTCTTGAATAAAAGTGCACTTGTTTGTTATACTTTTACATCAACATATGTTTCTGTGTTTGAGTTACATGGGCATGCTCAAAAAAATACACGTATAATGCCACGAAAAGTGCATGCAGACACTTCAGTTCGCAAGCATTGGTACGACAATGCAGTCACAAGTACACTGCAGAGCTTTAGCGCGTCTTTATGTGAAAACAGCAGTGTCAGATGGGGAGTGTCTGATGACTGCATATAGCGCTGAAGTTACTGCTCTTTACTATGCTTTACTCTGAATGTCCTGGAGTACAAAAGAAACAGCATACAGCAACACGTGGGGACTGGCAATACTGGGGGAAAGAAACACGCGGTCGTATGTATTGTGATACACTGAAGAGCTATAGCGCGTCTTTATGTGAAAACAGCAGTGTCAGGTGGGGGGCGGTAGGGAAGGATCCTGAACGCGACTGAGACAATGAAAAGTGAATTTAAAAAAAAAATAAAGCTAACCTTTACAAATATCATAAATTACACCGGCTGTTACAGACTGAAATCAAATGTATCTTTTTATTCTAAAATAGTGAAAATAAGAACACTTCTCAAAAGGGAGTTGTGCAGGATCGAACTCATGACCTTCTGATTCTCACTCAGCAACTGATACTGTTGCGCCACGGAAGGAGTGATAGCTAATACGTGTCAATGTCGCACACTAAGGCGGCTTTTTTTGGCGGTGGCTTTTTTTTTGTACCTTTTGTGAAAGTGTTTCTTTGATATTTGGACTTCAGGCTTCATACATTATATAGTTTACGCCTACATTTTGTCATTTGCTACTAGAATATATAAAACGTTTTAACAATGTTTACACAGATTACTGTAGAAATGCAACACATATGAAATGCGTGTGTTCCAAATAACAATCTATTATTTCTACTCTAAAACTCCACTTCACTCCCAGATAATCAATCAAGGCATGAGCTGGGAAAAGCTCGTTTACGTTCTAAGTCGTTGGGGGGATGGAATAGCCGGCTGCTGGCAGCTTGTCTTTATCAGTACATTTAGATGACAAAAGACGCTGGCGGAGAGGTGAGAACGGTTTTAAGAAGCGATTTAAGGTGGGCCGGATCTATGAGTTTTTTCGTAGGCTCTGGTAATTCTAGTGTTAAAAAGGTGCCTGTGGAAAAAAGAAAATAGATTCTGTTTGGTCTTATCCTACATTTTCTTTTATCAATTTTAACAGAAAAATCAGAACAAAAAGATGAAAAAAGAATGTTTGCAGTACTTGAGTTCCCCCACATAAAGCTGCAATTTTAGCAGTAAAGTACTGAAAGAACAATATTTTATGATATAAAATACGATGGGTGATTAACATCTTAAATTATAAGTCCTTTCCTAATTGTGCTGATGTTAGGACACAATAAAATATGCGGTACATGAGTCTGTAATGAATTTAAATCCCCAGTCCAGTTACAATTCTAATCACAGTGCCAAGTTCTATCTGGATTAAGTAATTGATTTTTGAAGTTATCATATCCACAGACTCATCTACTGACAGACAGACACGCATACTGTACAAGCAGACAGACATCACTTCAAAAAAGAGCAAATAATTTTAATGGTTGTGTAACTGTGTTGAACCCTTAAGTCAAAATCCCAATACTTTCCCTATATGTTTAGAGAAGGGCTACGTAAGCGGACACCTGCAAAGGAAAAAAGGTTAAAAGTTACTTCCACACTGAAGAAAAGAAGGTAAGCGACTCAATGTATTGATCGTGTAGCCTTCATCGGATTTGTTACCTTACCTTTCCTATCTATACAGTATCCATGTCTGCTGTGTATTTAACTACCCTATAGAATAAAATATTTCCCAAGTGATATTAACTTGCTAGCTTTGAACAGTGCTAATAACTGTACCAAACTGTACTCTGAGTGATTCATTTTAGAGCTATCAAATGCATAGAATCATATCAGTACACAACAGACTCACTCCAAAAATTTTTTTTTTTTTTTTTCTTTTTTTTTTTTCAGGGAAGCCTACAAATATATATCTATTTAAAACTCAAGACTCACAATGTCGATGCCTTCATGATTCTTCACAATACTACTCAACGTATTGTAAATGCCAGGGGTCGCTGTTGCCCTTTTTAACCCAACAGACAGATACGCAGACACAGAGTAAAAGCACAAAGAAGTTCTTTCAATTGTTTTTTCTTCTTCAAAGTGCCTTTCAAGCACCACAGCCACATTAAACAATTAAATAAACAATAAATCAATATAATTCTCTCCTCCACACCTCCCAGCAAGCTCTGTCTTCTACCCCCCAACTCTGGCTTGCTTGCTGGGTTCCCAACAGTCCTTTATATAGTCCTTGACCCAGAAGTGCTTCCGTTCTTCCTCTCATGTGACTTGCCAGCACTTCTGGGTTAGATGGAGAACTCCAATTCTTTAGTCAGCTCGGAAGTACTTCGGGGCTCCTGTCCACGTGATCCATTAGTACTTCTAGGCTATAGGGAAAGTATGACTTCTCCAGTCCTTTGACAGCTCCCCCTGGCGGCACCCACTGCATCCGACAGGGCTGTGAAACCGCACTCCAAGTCCCAGGATGCCCTGTGGGAATTTAGGGCACTGCTATACTCCAGGGGAGCTACCATCTAGCATCTTGGGGGAGACAGTGTCCAAAAGTTGCTGCCTTCCCCCGTCTTTTCCTACTCGGGGCGTCGCTGCCGGCCGTCCATCACAGTATATAGAGGGAAATTATTATGTCATAGTGTTTGTATAAAGAATGAAAAACAATCAGCTGACAATGTTAATTTTCCATTACACAAATTGTATTTGTATATTCTAAACTGTCCACTTTCCACTGCTCAGCATATGAATCCAAGCCGCATTCACTCCACTATTATCTTGTTTCTCCTGTTAAGTCACTTTTGACTTCTTACTCAACACGGCATCATAAGAGAGCAGGGTGCTGAATTGCTAGAGGGAACATGTGAAAACAGATATCTAGACTAGCCATTGATTAAACAGCTTCTGGAATTGTATGCTATGGTGATTTCTCAGTGGCAGTTGTCACCTAGAAGCTGCCTTTGGGGCATCTTCCCAGTGTAAAGGATGTGAGAAAGTCATTAAACATTGCTGCATGATTAAATCACTGGCAAATGATACAAACAAAAATATTAGTCAGGAGCTCAGCATTTAGGGGTCATGTCATGTCCTTGCCTTTCTTCTATTAAAAAAAAGAAACACAACAGACTTTATAAATGCTGATCTGTCACTATGATGTGTATCACAGTAAAGAGAACTGAATACCACAGTTTCTATATACTTTAAAGAAAGCTACAATTATTTAAAGCATCAAAATTCACAATTCCCTAAGCAGTATTAATTGCGTTTATTTGCCAGTAGTTACATTTGGAAAAGTAGAGTGCTAAGTAACATTTAAACTTTTTGCTGAAAGTAAAGGGATAGAATTTAATGAGCAACACAGAGTACTGTAGAGGTTTGTACCTTGCTAACAAAAAGCAAACCAAAACCCACGAGAACATCACATATAACTTGCATTTGGGATTTAAGTGCTTCACAGTAAAAAAATAAAAAAAAAGGCTTAAACCAGCTTTATTATATTTTCATGACATAGTTGTTTTGTCTTTTTTTAAATGCTTCCCCCTGGTCTTATGTATTGTTTGAAACATTGATAGACTTAAAAACATTTTGAAGAAAAATGTAAAAAGTTACTTAATTTTTACTAAGTTACTTAATTATTAATCTTTCCTGGCACAGTTTCACTGTCTAGGCATTTTTTTTTTCTTAGCCAAACCTTAAAAACTTGTCTTTGCATGCATGGATTAATTCTGAAAGCTCTGGTTTGCTTTTGGAAATGATTAACAATTCTGAATTGTATTAGAAATTGTGGCACTTTTGTTCCTTTGCTTAGGTCTTATGTTTAAATAAAATATTACGGTGAGTGCAAGTATTTATAGATAGATTTACCAAATGACAACAAATTGGGTAAAATGTTAAATGTGTTGTATGTTCTAAAATACAGTAGTTTATTGCACAATTGCCTGAATGAGGCTGCTGGCTACGCCGACATGTGGCTGTTGCATGCAAATGTCAAAAGTTAGAAAATAAATAAGTTATTAATATTGTAAGAAGTAGCCCGGCCACAGACAAACACGACAACGCAGTGTCCACAACACACATGTTTATTTACAGGAATATGTACAACACTATTTATAGTTCAGTCCTTGGTTCTTTTGGCCGCCTCCACTCCTGCCACGCAAGCTCCATCCTTCTTCCACCCGACTCCGGCTCCCTGATTGGAGTGAGGCGGCCCCTTTTATCCTGTTCTGGATGTGCTCCAGGTGCCTGCCGATGAACTTACGGCAGCACTCCCCAGTGTGGCGGAAGCGCTGCCCTTGCACCCGGAAGCACTCCGGGCATAAACCATCCCTGGTCTGTCAACACTTCCTGGTGTCCCGGAAGTGCTGTCCCCCAGGGATCAAGGACTGGCCGAATGCCCAGGGAAAAGTGCCGCTCTCCCGGTTCCTCCTTCCTCCAGGCGTTCCGGTGGGGCAGGGTTCCTGGCCGTCTATCACAACGTATTAAATAAATTGAGAAGATTCAGGTTTAAATGTAAGGGAGATAGTTCTATTCACTAATCATGGCTCAAGAGAGTGGCAATATGTTGCATGTTGATTAACAAAAGTGAAAATTCAGTGTACCTTGTACACATGGTAATAATGATCTTAACCTAAACATTTTTTTTGCTTTTTTTTTTTTTTTTTTAGAATATCAGCTATTTTGTGGTTAGCAGTGGTTAATGCTGCTGCATCTTTTCTCCAGGTACCTGTGTTTGATTGTACATTCTATTGCATTTTTACATCTCCTCCATGTTTATATGGGGTTTCTGTGGGTACTGTAGTTTACCTCCACAACAGCAACATTTATATCTGTAATACATTTTCATGCAAAGGATGTAGCTCAAAGTGCTTTACAGGATTATATACTTGAAAAGAAAAAACAAATTAAAATTAGATAAGTATACTGCTCAAACAAACTAAAGGAACACTTCTTAATCGGAGTATAGCATCAAGTCAATAAAACTTCTGGGATATTGATCTTGTCAGTTAAGTATCAGAGGGGGTTGTTAATCAGTTTCAGCTGCTTTAGTGTTAATGAAATTAACAACAGGTGCACTAGAGGGGCACAAATGAGATGACCTCCAAAACAGGAATGGTTTAACAGGTGGTGGAGGCCACTGACATTTTTCCCTCCTCATCTTTTCTGACTGTTTTTTCACTAGTTTGCATTTGGCTATGGTCAGTGTCACTGCTGGTAGCATTAAGCAATACCTGGACCCTAAAGAGGTTGCACAGGTAGTCCAACTTCTCCAGGATGGTATATCAATATGTACCTTTGCCAGAAGGTTTGCTGTGTCTCTCAGCACAGTCTCAAGAGCATGGAGGAGATTCCAGGAGACAGGCAGTTACTCTAGGATAGCTGGACAGGGCTGTAGAAGGTTCTTATCCCATCAGCAGGACCAGTATCTGCTCCTTTGGGCAAGGAGGAAGAGGATGAGCACTACCAGAGCCCCACAAAATGACCTCCAGCAGACCACTGGTGTGAAAGTCTCTGACCAAACAATCAGAAACAGACTTCATGAGGGTGGCCTGAGGGCCCTGATGTCGTCTACTGGGCCCTGTGCTCACTGCTGGCACCATGGAGCTCGATTGGCATTTGCCATAGAATACCATTTACTGGCCCCTGCGCTTGCCTGACCTAAATCCAATAGAACATCTTTGAGACATTATGTTTTGGTCCATCCAATGCCACCAGGTTGCACCTCAGACTGTTCAGGAGCTCAGTGATGCCCTGGTCCAGATCTGGGAGGACAGCCCCCAGGACACCATACGTCGTCTCATTAGGAGCATACCCTGACGTTTTCAGGCATGCATACAAGCACGTGGGGGCCATGCAAACTACTGAGTACGATTTTCAGTTGCTGCAATGAAATTTCAGCAAAATGGACTAGCCTGACGCATTATTTTTTCACTTTGATTTTCGGGGTGTCTTTGAATTCAGCCCTCTGTAGGTTGATAATTTTCATTTCCTTCAGACTATGTGGCATCCTTTCATTCCTAACACATTACCCAGTCCATATCAATATAGATATTCACCATGATTTTTTTCCAATTTATATCTGATGTACTTCCAAAGTGTTCCTTTAATTTTTTGAACAGTTTATAATAATGCATACAAAAAATGAATAATGCATACTTACATGAGATAGATACATATAAGAGAAATAGAGTTTTTACATATAGAATTGTTTTTTAATATCTCTAAATGGTGGTCCAATGATAAGTTCAGTTGGCCAGGGTGGGCAGAAACAATGAAAAGAAAAAAAAAAACTCCAGTTAAGTAAGCTAAATTAAAAAAAAACAAAATCTGTAATGGTTCCAGACCAACAGATCACCCAGCCACCACTGGGCATTCTGCCTAATGTAAATGTTCATAAGTAGTTCTTTATTTGACTTTTTAAGACTTAGAGGATTCAACGCAGTGGATCTTGTGGCAGGCGGCTGCACAGGACTTTGATCAGGTGGAGGCAGTGCAGATCAAACTGGAGAAGAAAGCAGAGAAGAGTAAAGAGTAATAAAGATTGCTGAAACTTTGTTAAAGAATATGAGAAAAATTCCATTATAGTCAGACAATTGGCTGCTTTATTACATTACGTTATTTACTCTATAACTATTATCCAGCCATTCTTTTTAACTTTTTTGAATACATTCGTAAAATAACTTTAAACACACATACAGTGCACATTGATAAACTACAAAATTAACTTTTCATTCTTCACCATTTAAATTTAGCATCAGGATGCAGGATTTCCATGATAAATACATTTGTTTACTAATGGGTTTATATGCATCGAAAGTCTGCTAATTAAATTTAAGTAAAAAATGATGACACACCAGCATTGTTTTTGTATACTTGTCATCACATTTCAGTAGCTTTGTGGATGTTTCATATTCAGTAGTGATTTAATTGCACATAGGTATAATAAATCATTGCATCTAAATTATGGATATAAGTTATAAATGAGGGTGGCCTGAGTCCCCGATGTCTTCTAGTGGGCCCTGTGCTCACTGCCCGGCACCGTGGAGATCAATTGGCATTTGCCGTAGAATGCGAGGAGGACGATTATAATGAATTCTTTTAAAGCTTTAAAAAAGGTTTGTGTAAGCCAGTCTGTTATATTTTTTTAACACACATTTGTTACTGGGAGGAGAAATTCCAGCATTTAGTGAGCTTCAAAAGAATCATCTACCTGACTTGAATTAAATAACACATAAGTAGGAAACTACAAACAACTTTGACCAGGTCTACGTAATGATAAAATATAAATGATTATGTCTAAATATTGTTTTTATTGGGCATATGTTCTCTTTGTTTTTGCCATTTTATTTTGTTTGTTTTGAAATTTGGCTGCTTTCTGATTTTTCATAAATATCTTGGCAGATGTGTGTTTGCCATGCTGTGGATGTTATTGCTATGGACACACTGTACAGATGTGCTTGTATATAAAACTGTAGGGGCAGCGTTAAAATGTCTGGGCTGTGACTACAAGCATAACATTCTTCGTAAGCTTTGTTATTTTTGTATGAAAAGTCATACTCATGGTCTGAGGTAAAACGTCTTGATTCTGCATGACTAAACTTGTTTTCAGACTTTCTTGTTTCAAAGCAAAATTGTTTTTGATTTTTCTAGTACAGTATATGGAGCTTAGAACTTTGTACCAAGATTTAGAAAGAGTTGAGAGGTTTTTTTTTTGGCTTAATTTTGTTTTTGCTAAATCAGTGGATCAGCCAGACTCAGTGCTTTTATTTGTTGGGCTTTCTGTCTTCTGAAAGTGAGATAGCTCTGAATAATGGGACCATACAGTAGATCTATGTATATCATTAGGTAATTTTTTTTTTCACTCCTTAACTTTGCTGTGTGGCATGATGACCCAGTCGTTAATGTGGTTTATGCTACTACCTCACGGATCCCGTGCCTGATCATTGTCTGGAGTTTTCACATTTTCTCCCTGTCTTCTTTTCACTGTGTGAATGTGAGTGTAGGTCACCCTGGCCAACACTCCATCTGGCCTTGTACTCAGTGCTGCTTGTACAGGCTTTGTCCTTCAATGACAGTGAACAGGATTAAGACAGGTTGAAAATGTCAAATTATATAAATTATTCCTCAAAATGCATCATCTGTCTATGCTTAAAATAAGTTCTAAAAAGTGAGCTGCATGCCTTATATCAAATAAAATACATGATGTAACTCATTAGCATGCATATGGTTGCAACAATAAAATAATAATAATACATTTTATTTAAAAGCTCCTTTCAATGTAACCAAGGCCACTGTACAACAATACACATAAAATCAAACAATGCAATGTACAAACAAAGTTAAGAACAACAAAAGGCAATATTAAAAAGATAGCTTTTAAGTCTAGATTTAAAAACAGAAAATGAGGTACATGCACGGAGCTCCAAAGGCAGGGCATTCCATAGCCGTGGCCCTGAAACACTAAAAGCCATGTCACCCACTGTGTGCAATCTGCATAATGGAATGGTTAATAACAAGGAGTCGGAAGAAAGAAGTGAACGCGATGGAGTATAGGGACAAATTAATGACAAGTAAGGTGGGGCTAGACCATGAAGAGCCTTAAAAACTAAAAGGAGAATTATATATTGAATACAGAAGGGAACAGATAGCCAATGCAATTTTAGAAGTGTAGGAGTGATATGCTCCCAGGGTTTTAAGTGGGTAACCACTCTAGCTGCTGAATTCTGAATATATTGTAATGTATTTAGACTCTAAGCAGGGATACCAAACAGCACTGCATTGCAATAGTCAAGTCGCGAGGTGACAAAAGCATGATTAAACTTCACAGTGGCAGTACCAAAGAGCAATGGATGCAGCCTTGAAATTTGCTGAAGGTGGAAAAGGCAACCTTGGTAATATTATTAATATGAGAATCAAAGGAGAGTGTAGGATCAAGGAAAAGACAAAGATTTTGAATCTGTGCAGACTAGGATGTAATAAAACCAGGGATTACTGAGGAGTTTTCTATCTTCTTTAAAGTGCCTGGAGATGCAATAATTAAAGCCTGGTTTTTTTACTATTTAGTCTGAGAAAGTTTTCCGACAGCCAATGTTTGATGTCAGCCAAACAGGCAACCAATTCTGGAGGAGGTAATGTTTGTGTAAGCCCTGTGTGAAAATAAATCTGTGTATCATTGGCGTAACAATCGTCTAATAATGGCACAGAGAGTAAGCATATAAATGATAAGAAGCAGAGGGCCAAAAACTGATCCCTGAGGGACACCCTGGAGCATATAAGATGGGTCAGACTTAAACCTACCGACAACAACAAATTGCTGACGGTTTTTAAGATATGATTTAAGCCCTGCAAGTGCTTTTCAACAATATTTAACTCATTTTCAAGTCAAAACAAAAGAATGTCATGATGGGCATACCAAAAGCAGCAGTGAGGTATAAAAAGGTCATTAGTTTTAAAAGACCATGATCTGCTGCAATTAGGAGATCATTAATCACCTTGACTAGCACTCTCTCCATACTGTGATTGGGTCTAAAACTAGACTGAAATTAATCAAACAGGTTATTAGAGGCAAGATGGTCTTTTAAATGGCCTGCAACAGCATGTTCTAGGATTTTACTAAGAAAAGGAAGGTCTGTGATAGGTCTATAGTTTTTAAAATCCTCAGGGTCAAGTCCAGGTTTTTTGAAGACAGGTATAACAACAGCCATCTTTAGGCTGGCAGGGACCAAGTCAGTATGCAGAGATGTGTTGATGATACTGGTGATAAAAGTAAGAAGAAAAAGCAAAGTAGCCTTAAAAAAAAAGAAGGAATGGGATCAAGAATACAGGTAGTTGGCCTGGCAGTCATGACAAGCTTATGGACTTCAGGATGATCATCCAACAATGGGAAGCTAGATATACAGCTGCTAGATAAGATAGGGGATGGACACAGTTTTGACAGAATAAATGGACCTTATTGAAATTCTGAATAAATCAGATCAATCTTGTTATTAAAAAAGGACAGACATTTCTTTGAAAGGTCAGAAGAGGCAACTAATGAAAAGTTATTTGCAGGCTTAAGTAGCTATGGGCAACTAATCTTGTTTTCCTACTACTGTGTTCAAGCCTTTGCCCACAGGCTTTCATGTGATGCAGTTCAGTAGAAAACCAAGGAGCAGAGTGCTTAAATGTCACACTATGAGTTTTGCGTGGAGCAAGATGATCCAGACTAGTTGAAAGTATATAGTCATAGCAACACTTGTGTCATGTAGCACCATGTTTGCAGGATGACTGATGATGTCATCGACACATGATGCGATGAAGGCCAAAATGCATAGAAAGCTATTGGAAGGGAACCTATATTAAAAACCAGAAAGAAATCATCCCCATTTTCTGATAGTGAAGAGGACATGTGGAGGACTAACTACCTGTAATTGTGCCCACATTCTAAGGAGGGAGTCCCTTCATTACCAAGAAAATGGCAGTTATGTTTTGTTAATTAGATATCTCAAATGTCTTTGCTTGTGGGTTGATGTTCGATGGACAACTAACATAAATGCCATTGTGCAACATTATCTGGTGCTTTTAATAACGCACTTGAGAGAGGAAATTTTCTTGGAAAGTTCATCTAGATAATCTATCATTTCAAAAATATTGAGGGCATGTAGAAAGGAATTAATTTTTGACAGTGTTTAAGTGTCCAAAACCTGCACTTTTTGGGTAGGGAGGGGTGTCAAGTTTTTGTTTCAGGAAAGTGATCTATTAAAACATTCTGCTTGTATTATGTATTTTTGGAGATAATTTGGTATCCTATTAAGCACTGAACTGTTTGAGAATTTCTGTGACAGTGAATTTCCCCTTGGGATTAATAAAGTATCTATCTATCTATCTATCTATCTATCTATCTATCTATCTATCTATCTATCTATCTATCTATCTATCTATCTATCTATCTATCTATCTATCTATCTATCTATCTGAATTGAACTTTAACTAGAATTGCTATGTATAAGCTCTTTGTTTATTTTATTTGCTTTGCAGATCAGTGTTAGAACAAAAGAAATAGAAAGTTTGAAAAATGAGAGGAAACCACTAACTCACACTTGTTTAGTTAGCTAATAGCTACGTAAGTTGTCTGATTCAGAAACTTTTTAAAACAGTTTTGTACTTAAGCTATCTAAAAAGATTTTTTTTCCTTTTAACAGCATTAAATACATTGCGGCACATGTATGTTTTAAAGCCTGCTTTAATTAAATTGCCACATTTTTGTTAAACAATAAGTATTTTGAAGATATTGGTTCATTTTCACATTCATTTCTAAATTAAAAATAACAATCACATTCTCTTTTATTAAATATCTTATCATTTGAAACAATAGCTAAATTAAAAAAAAAAACATTCTTATTGTGTATTATATTAAAAAAATATTGTGATTGTGAAAAGCAAAAATATTTGGTATACTATATATATTGCATATCCTTTGGGCATAATCAACTTGTACTAATTATTATTATTTTTATTAAGCAACATTACAACCTTCTGTGAAATATACATAGTATTAAGTCTGACAAATACTCCACTAATAAAAATAGTATTTACTATAGTACAGCAAAAACCAAAATAATTTCCAAATGAATAAGGTCTGTATTTATTCTGCAATGTTTGGTGCGTGTATGGTGCATACTTGCCAAACACGTCCTTTTAATGGAATTTCTATTATTGTATGTGACTGAATTTATTTTTAAAAACTATACTGAAGCAGTTTATGGCCAAATGCAACCTGTTATATCAGCAAGTGGAAAGAAGCAGAATCAGTCTTTGTTTATAGTGTGAAACCTGAAATGATGCATATCACATGAAATAACGCAGGCTACATGTGTTTTAATTATCTTTTTACAGGTCATGTCTTGAATTACAGCTTCCACATACCATTCATAATGGTGTGAAATACTTTGTTCTTAATTGGCATATTGGCTTGATTTAATACTAGCTTTACTGTATTTCTCTCCATTGTTTCAAGTCAATAGAAGGAAATCATATCCTCTGAGACAAGCAAGCTGAAAATGTAAACAAAGCATTTGCTTAAATAAGATTTACAAATAAATTAGATTTGCATTTGGCCTGTGGTGTGTGCAGTTTACTTGGTATCTGAGAAGGCAGCTCTTTACTTTGAATGCAAATGTGACTGTTTGTATGTATAGTAAATTATTCTTAGGCAAAAACTTGTCAATGTGAACAGGCTATAAAATTATTATGAACAAAGAGTACATGATTTTGTTTTTATGAACAGGTGTACTGTGATGAGCATGGAATAAAATGTTTTGCATATGTTAAATCTAATTTAAGACCAGTACTAAATAGGATTCAAAAATGTACATTCTAATTAGATACAGAATATTTTTCAGAGTCGGGATTATGTGTTAGTTTACATTTTCACTGCTTTTTGCATGTTTTTTGCATGTGCTTTTTGTTAGCTGTGATTCTATGTATAACTAAACATGTGATAAGGTACATGCACAGTGTGATGTGTGATATTATGGAAGTCATATTGTAGAAGATGCATGAATGGTTTGCAAAGAGATAGAGCTCTGTTGGAAAATTAACAGTAAACCTTGTGAATAGTGATACGCAAAACAGGCAAGTTTCTATTTGCATGCAGTTTTGTAAAACTGACTCCGAAATTGTTTTGCATGTGATTTTGCATATACAAAATACAAAACTCACTATGGAGTTTTTCCGGAATTTAAATTTGGTGGAAAACAAGGAACACTGCTCCTTAAAAGCTTAATTTCACTATTCTTCAATTTTTACCTGTGTTCTTTTCCACAGCTACTGAACTACACCAGTGAAATCACTTCTGTTCATGCCTGCTTTTCATATCTCTTTGAAGACGTGCAGTGCATTTTTAAAAGAAATGTCATGGTGCATATTTTCGACATGAAGACACGCTAAAATGCACCATTGTGCTAAATACTGTATTTTCTCTGTAGGAAAACTCAGTACACAGAAAGAAATCCATACTTCCCATTACCTAACAAGTGCCTTATCCTAGTTGTGGATATGCAGAATTACAGTGATTTCTTTTTAGAGAGATATGTATTTAAATACTAAATGACAGGTAGATGAATGTGGGATTAATGCATGAAAACACTTCCATATAACAACTAAACCTTTCTTCATGTGTGAAGTGAGACACAATTTATTTTGCCACTGTTTTTTGCTTAACAAAACACAGTGTTTCACTGCAAATCTTTTTGCTAATCATCAGTTCTGAAAAACAGGTAATTAGCAGTCTGGTAGTTTTTGCTTTTCTGATATTGATATTGGCTTTTATTAACTATGAATTTCCTTTAACTGACAATCTGTATTTAGACTTTGTGTTTTGACTCTACATCTAATTTCCATTCTCTGCAATAAATTGAATAAATTTGTTTATGGAAAAATTGAAATGACCATGACATTGAAATTAAAAATAATTCAACAGATATTAGAACATATCATGAGCAGTCTGCATTAAACTGGTGGCTTTTGCAGGTCTGCTTCGTCCATTGTTGTCTATTGTAACCAGTATAGACTTGGGCACCAGTGTCCTTCATGTGGATTTAGGGAAGGTATGCCCAAAAACTAAATAACAAATTCATAATTCCTGCGAGTTAGTAACTTTAAAGATTTCTATTTGAAAAAAAATATTACTTATTCAGGCGATTCCAAAGTTAGCCAGCTAAAACAAGATGTTTCTCAATTTTTTTAGACAATCATTGAAGTAGTTTTTCCTCTCTGAAAATATATTCTTCTTTCTTCTGGTGAAATGTAGTGTATCCTAAATTAATCTTAGGTAATAAAATACTAAAAATTCCTGAACATGCACCTATATTGATTAAACTGTGTTGTCGAAAAAGAAAAGAACATTTGAAGTTGTCAGCTGTTTCTGAATCAACTTAGGTTTCACTTATAATGACAGTCACTATTAAATGCTGTTTCATGTGCAGTATTCTTAAGATCATGTGGTATCATAACAATGGGAGCATAAAATGAAGTACATCATGTCAGTGACAAACACAGTATAACAAATGAGACAAAATTACTTAATTCTTGAGGGCCCCATTTGACTTATTTGATGTTTTAACTTCATCTTGACCTTTTCCTTTGAATATTTCAAGTACCGTCTACAAAAATATTACTAATGTTCATCCAGACTGTTACAAATAAACTAAATATTTATTTGCAAGATCCTGCTTGCTGTTAGTATGCAACACTGCTTTGCTTTTACTTTGGGTTGGACCACAGGGGCTGTAATAAGTGTATACGTTTAATATGTCACTGTGCTCTGTGCAAATATATTTTATAAATCTGCCTTTTTCTACTCACATGTACAGTTGACACAGAGCCAGATTTAATACTGGAGTCGCTAGGCAAGCATCTTAAGGCAAGATAGTTAGGGACAACTGCAAAATGACCATTGTATTCTATTTCTGTGTGTCAAACGCAGCATGAAATTGTATCCTCTTTGCCTTGTTTGGAATGGCATGATTCACCTAAGTGGGGGCCTGCACATGAAGAAAGAGTATAAAGCCATTGCCTGGCACACCTTTGAAGCCAACGGACGGATGGGAGATAATGTCATCCAATCCTGAAATTCCTTCCCACGCAGCAACAAAAATGGCAGACTCTACACATCGGGCCCCCACTCCCGAACTGGGTTCTGTGCCATTGGCTTCCTTTGTCTGTTATGCAGCACAAGCCGTCATTAAAGAAAGCTAAGTTATTTCTCCTATGTGATTTCTTACTGCTGTAACACTAAGGGAGGGGTATCGCCTATTAATATCATATCTATATACATTTGGGTTATGTAACATGCCACAATTACAAAAGAACTTATTGCAACAAGGGAGCTAACGCCCCCTGCTGGATACACAGGCTGAACAAGAATATATTACTATGCCCACTGTTAACAGGCTTGGGAAGGTCATCTTCACAGCTCAATTAATTATAACTGAAACAATGTTCAACCTGGTCTAATGTTAAAACAGTTCCAGAAACTAGGTTGTTCTTTTCTGGAGCAGTTTTCTTACTATACAGATTTGTGTTTGGATCTAGTCACAAAGGAACTGTAAAGTACTGTCGAACTGGTACTTAATGAATTTATTCTGCACCATTTACACTGGTCATGTATCTGATGTCACAGAGGATGCAAGAGAATCTTTTCCAGAGGTGAGAGTGGAACTTATTCTGAACAGAGCTTGTTAATCATAATCTGTTAATCATTCCCAGCACACCCTCACTACCAGATGTGTCTACCAGGCACTCTACAGTATATGCCAGCTCAGCTCGTCTCTTCACCTGAGTGTCAAGAACATACATCCTAAGATCCAGCAAAATTTCACTGCTTGGATTTCAATCAGGCAGGCTATTCCTCCCAATCAAGTCTCTCCAGAAACTGAAATCTCCCAGCAGGACTACAGAATATGTACCTGTAGATGGTACCTTCTAGAACACCAAATCCAATCATCTTAAAAAGGCCAAGTACTCTGAATGCTTACTCAGTGCATACGCTCAAACAACTCAAAGTCACTGGAACAAACTATAGTGCTCGGCTGGAGGTCTCCGAGTATCTCCACACCCATGTACACAACTACAGAGTAGGATGGAGAGTGGACAAGAAAGAGAGCGACCACTTCTGATTGAGAAATTTGGTTCAACAGCCAATTCTGTGTCTATTTAGCTAGTATTTTTTTAACTTCCCCCACAATTTCTGCCATTTTTCCCTACCAAAGAAATTATATTCCATTTATGATTAGTTAGTTTCAGTTGTTATGTGCTAGTATATCCTACAGTTGCCTGTCATTGGATTACATTGCATGTGACAATCATCTTTTGTCTTTTGGGTGGTCAACTACATGGAGGCTCCATGCAGGTTTTTTGGGCCAAGTCTACCTGCACTATATGGATTACTCTGCCACTAGGCATTCACCAGTGAACACCAAATCCAGGGCTGGCTCCAGGAGTGCATCCTGGTATTCATGTTCTGGACAGCATAGCTCTAAGGGTCACTAAGGGAAATAAGCTCCCCCACCATGCTAAAATCACCATCCTAGAAGGAGTACAGTAACAGTAATTATGTAAATTAAACATATTTCCCTCAGTGACTATCAGTCAAGGAAACCAAAGTAATTACTTTCTCCCTTTTTTTAAAAAGCTTTTTTCCTGCAGCCATTCACGGTTTTAGAAAGCTGTTCTTATATTTGTTTGTGTGTATCAGCATATTTTTCCCCACATCTAAGCAGACAGCTGCTTATGCTGACTAGTATGAAATAAATCCAGGTTATTTATATTTTTATGTACTCCATTTATTACAGAGCAAAAAAAAAGAAACATATTCCTGAAAAAAATCTTAAGGAATAAGATTGTTTTGGTAAGATTCTGAGAAATAAATAATAAAGAGATAGTCTAATTATAATATATAGCACCTATGGTTTGCTTCCTGTCAGCAGATTCTGTCTCAGTGGGACAAAAAACTTAGATGATGTGCGACATGTAGAATCATGTACCACGTCAAAATTTTGCAGAGAGGGTGATGAAGTGGACGATGAGAGAGCTGCTGAATACAATTCTCTAAAGACTGATTACAAGAGCAGCAGATCAGAGGATACAACCTCCTTCCCTCCTCCTTTCAAAGACTCTACTAAAGATGTTTCCTTCGTTGCTCTCTGCCTTTTTCAAAGACAAGACTGTCAAAGATCTGTTTTAGATCAGGTACTACAAATCATCTGCTACTTTTTTTTAACATGCATAGCTATTTTTATATTGTTTTTATTGCAAACAACAAACAGTTTACCAGAGAAATTAGTGTATTTATATAATTAATTGGGGAAAACAGATTAAATGTCTTCATTAATATTTCTTCCACTGTATTGGACTCCAGTAATCTCAACATTAGAATCCATTCTGAAGACTTAACTGCTGCCATGGCATTCAAAAAGAAATCACCTTGACAATTTGCAATATATCATTTTTAGGCTTATCTTCTGAATCTCTTCTTGAAACTTTCAAAATCAGATTCTTTTGGCCTGACTATACTACCTCCATGTTATTTTTCCCATGTGTACTCAGAATATTTTTTAAATTAAATGTTGGTAGATATTGTGTTTGTTTGTTAAAGTACTGAATATGAAAGATATTAAAATGACATGTAATTGTCTGAATCATATGCACCTGACCATTGCATGCCATGCATAAAATAATGTATAAAGTGCACAGGACTTGTTTAAAGTGCACTTAGCTCTCTGTCATTTTACCTTCTGGGCAAATAGATCAGTGGAGGACACAATGTCCTTGGGTTTTTGTGAATTTTTTCAACAATAAGAATCACAGAGCATACATGCTTATAGATTACATCTCTATTTATAACACAATTAATCCTGTCATGTTTTTGATCACCTGAGACATGGTTATCAATTAGCATTTGTGTTGTTGGCTTCCTTTCTGACAAGAAGCAGATGGTAAAGCTGAAGGATGATTTTGTTTTTTGTTTTTTTTTAGGGATCTCTTTCTGATGGCCAACAGGGTTGTGTCTTATTACTATTCTTCAATTGTTTGTACACGAATGAGTGCAGGTTTTATAAGAACTGTCAAGTCTGTTTGTAACACCACTCTTTAAAAGCTAGTTATGATGAGTCTGTGCACATGAAAAATTATATTCACAGACATGTACTGTATTGTGCTGGGATGATCTTTCTCTGGTATCTTTCTTTATTCATTATGCATTCAAAAATGTACTGAAAATAATCGGGAGTGGTCTCCCTTAGACTTTCTCGTATATTCAGATATGGGGATGGATATTTGAGGAGTAAACCGTAAGACAATGATTGTATTTTTATATTATGTACATTAAAGAACCATCAACAACAAATCAAATGAATAATATGTTGAACAATTATAAAAGTAAATTTGAATAAATCTGACTCTGCAGCTGCATGAATAAAAAGGTACAACTTCTGGTTAGTGGAAATAGCTCAAAAGTTGACAGAAATCTATGTTTTGTACCTAATAATTGTATGCAAAATTTGGTTGACCTAACTGAAACCGTACTCAGGTTATCGTATTTACATAATTTCAAATATGATATTTTCAGACTCAGGGAGGTCTAAAACGTCGAGATTCATCAAAATCTCAGGGTCAAATGTTTGGACAATTACAATGCTTTCCCTACACTTCGTATACGAGAAAACAAAAAGTCAAAAGGTACAAGCATTTTTCGACTGAAAGCTGAGCAGTTTACATTTATGTACATTATTACTATACATTAAACAATAAAATACTGTAAAACAAGTTATATAGAAACATAATACATTAAAAGAAAAGTGCTTGTTAGTACAGTATTTAAAACATAACTTTCGCCAGTCCACTTGAACCAATCCAGGTTTGTTCAGGGCAGTCCAGCAGTATTAGGGGCTGATCCAGTCCATTGTATGGCCCATTCATGAACACATCCATTCTCAAACAGAGTCAGTTTGGAATTAACCTACAATATACATTGCAAAACCACAACACTAAACAAAGGAAAAACTAATGCAGACATGGAAAATAATTAACAAACTTCAATCAAATGATGATTGGGTGTGGAATTTAAACCCAGGCCACAGGATCCATGAATCAGCAACACTAACTTCTGCTTCAAAGTTTATCTTAATTAAAATTCAGATAGAAGATGGGAACTTCTTCCCTTACATCATTTGCAAATTGTTTAATTCTGAAAGTAGGCACCTTGTTCCATTTTTTTCCATATTGCTATGATTATATGCAGAGATAAATGATTATGAAATGTCTTTTAGGAACTTTACACAACTACTTAATATAAGTACAGTAGGAATCACCTGAAATGTTTCTACATAATATACAATAGAACAAAGTACAAATCCCACTGACACTGCAGTGGCTAATAGCAGATAATGTGTTTTTAAAGTGGTGTGCCTATGTAAAACTTCAGTTGCTGTAAAACTATTTTCCTTGAGCGTCGAATAGTTACAAAGGTTATGACAGACAAGTGAGACAGCAAAGGTGGGGAAAAGAAAATAATCATATCTCACATTTTAAAAGGTTGTGTCTTGTTCATCGTTCTCTACAATAATGCTTTACATCGGGCATTTAAAAGAGTAGAAAAAGCATAACACCAAATTAGTACAACTTTTCAGATAATGGCACATAAGTTACTGAAGATGAAGAAAAAGTTCTTGGTCATAATCATAAAAAATAGACACCGATCTTGAACCAGTGTGAACCAGTCAAATATTCCCTTGAAGTTGTGTTGCTGTTTGACAGGAAACCTTACTTTATGCAACACTGAAATTTTAAGGCAACATTTCTATTGTTAAAAATAGTACAGGTTATTAATGTTCATAAAATAAATTTGATCAGATTAATAACAAAGTGGATAATCCAAATGCTAGTAAGTATTTTGTGGTTTAGTCCTTAAAGAGAAATAGCCAGTTTATTTGCTTAAAGGTTTTCAGTACAAAAATTCAGAGCCTAGAGCTTAATGAGAAATACAGGATATATTCTATTTTCATTAGTAGAATAGACATATTAGCCTGAAGCACAAAAATTATGTAAGGTCAACCATAGGATAGGCACCCTAGAAAAACAGATCAGTTAAGAACTGCAACAGTAAACCTTGACAGCCTATTGCTCTTAATACATCACATAAAAGTTAAAAAAGTTCAAGAGTACAATCTTCACCCAAATAATGAAGGAAGGAAGGCCGGGGTGCTGCATCACATTTACCAATTGAATTCTAAAGAACTGACAGTGTATGACATGGATGACCTGTGCACTGTTGACTGCTGGATAGTGTTGGAAATATGTGAAAAAACAGGCATTTATTAAAACCTACAATATTTACTGACTTCCATACTTAATCATTGATGGGTAGGATAAAGGATGAGGATGAGGATCAGGGTGTACAAAATTATAAAATACATTTTGTGACTACAGTGAAGGTTGTTTTAAAGACACCTGTGTGGCAGTAGTTGCCAGAGAAGCAGGCAAAGCTAGTTAAAGGTCATTGGTCTTCATCCAGTTTGGCATCTTTGGTGTTGAAAGGGAAGCAGACATCCTTTGATAAGATAGCCTTTGTGTTTTCTTCAGTGCTTAGCTGTGTTTCGATTTGGTTATTCCGATCAGACTTATCACACTAGTGATACCGAGCAGAAATAAATATTATAGGAAAACTCGAGCATTTTTTTTGAAAGTGACATTTCTTTGTCTACATTCACATTTAAAGAGTCATTGCTCAATTCCAAATTGCACTAATCGAATTTGCCTTGAAGGTTTGCAATCATAAGTACATGTGAACTGTACCTAACTGTAATGTGAACACATCTGTACTCTGAAATGGTACACATTGATACCTTTGTGCACAAGTCACCTGTGTCACCGACAACAAAAAATGTCATATTTGAAAGACGACTCATTGTAATAAAACTGACAAAATGAACATGCTAGTAGCTAGTGTATGCATTACATTTGGCACTGGAGGACAGCAGACAGTTGGTTAGCTGTACACAATTAAGTTGAGAAGGTGAAAAAAGCCAGACTAGTTTTTGCTGTTTTCACAACTATTCTTGGCATTGTTGCACCAAGAGATATGTTTGTATGAGAAAGGAACCAGAAATGTTAGGACCATGACTGTTGTCACAGCTGTAGCTCTCCTCCATTGTTGTTCAGATGATGCTGGCCAATGACAGCAACACTAAGCCAATATGTGTAGGCAAAAAAGGCATTAATTCTGTTATCATTCATGTCACATGCCACCAATCAGATACGTACCTGATTTAGGACCACATATGAAACTGACTCAAATCTGTTGTGAAAAGATCAGATTTCTGTGTCTGCACAGCCCTGATTTGTGTCACATTATGGCAAAAAAAAAAATCATATTTCAGTCACTTCAGCCTGGTAATGTGAATGAATGATTTGCCTTATTAAACCAAATTTAAATTTTAAATAAGTACATCACACCTAACAAACTAGGCAGTGTGGTGTAGTGGTTTAGATTTCAGACTTCAAACCTCATAAAAGAAATTACATTTTAAATAGTCTCCCTTAGTTATAATACATTTATGTTTTTAACTCATGTTGAAAACATTCCAATAGCAAAATATGTTAATTGTGAAGGTTTATAATTCTGTTAGAGTTCTTAAATTATTGTTATTGTGTTATATTTTTCTGATTATAATGGACGCCATTATGGAGGGTAAATATTTTATCATGATGTCATATGGTGCAGTGTTTAGACTGCTGCTTTTCAATTATGGAGGCGGGGGGTCTAGGGGAGGATAGAAAGAGTGCAGGCTATTTCTGATCTATCCTTTTCAATCCCACAATTGTAAGTGGCAACAAAACAATATGCTTCATAGCCATAGCCATAGCTCCTGGCAATATTGGAAATTAAAGTTAGTTATTATATGCAATAATGTACAACCTTAATTTAAGATTATAAAATGACAACAAAGGTTCAGAAGCAATATCTCTATGGCCAAACAGTGAACTTTGTGAGCTGGAATGTCAAAGGTCTTAATCATGAATTAAAGAGGAAGAAAGAATTCTCTCACCTAACAGGTCTAAACACCAAGACAGTATTGTTACAGGAGACTCACTTAATCAGCAAGGATCAGTTTTGGTTGCAAAGAGACTGGACTGGCCAAATATTCCACTCCAGCTATACAAGGAATAATAGATCCAAATCACAGCTTGGTCACTATCTATTTGGAGTTTGCATGCTCTCCCTATATTGGTGTGGGATTTCCTCCAGACACCCTGGTTTACCTCCCATCTTCCAAAATTGTATGTTAGATTTAAAATTAGCCCCTCGTGTGTGAATGTGGGCTCTGCAACTGACTGGCACCCAATCCAATGTTGGCTCCTGACCAGTTCTGCCTGTATTGTTCCATGGCTTCAATCTAGACTTGTAGTTAATCTTGTAGTTAATTTTTGAGCCATGGGTTCTTAAACATACTTGCCCTAAATTTCCAGTGGTGACTCATTATTTAACAAAAATTATTATGCTGATTAACTTTACTGATACCTTTGGGAATATTAAACACCTGGATTAGATCTCTAGACAGTCTATACGTTTCAAGTCAGTAATGGTTTAATTTTATCATTTTGTCAAAGTAGGACAATCCCTCTTCTTTCTGTGATTAAACTGATTGATCTTTTAAGCAGAGATTTTTAAAGCTGCTATGTCTTTTTGTGGTGTGGACACCAAAGAGGCATACAAAACATGAGAGGCAATCTTTATGGAGTCTGAACATAATGTCCCTTGATTAGTATTCATATTTTTTATGATATATTTTAGGAGTTTATTCACTAAGTTAATTTCACGAAGTTAGAATTTCACTGTACTATGTAAACATAATATTCCTGCTATGACTACAATTGCAGTAGTCTTGATACAACAGAGAAGAAAGCAACGTCTCATGAAGGCTCACTAAGATCACAATGCAGCATCTTGCCAACATCAGAGAATCGTCTGCCAAGTTCCAGTGTATGCAAGAGAAAAGGGCCTTGTCACTTGCTGCCACGGGCTGCCTGTCTCCCCTTAGCTGTTATATATTTTGGGAAAGAACTGTTTATATATTCATTGTATAAGATCTGTATTGCTTAATATAAGACACTTAAAAAGACCACAATTAAGTGATATTAACCTCTTGCCTATTGCTAGTTCATCATGGTTATTGAATTAATATGCAAAAGTGAGATTTTAAATCTCAGTAGACAACAGTGTACATTCAGCCAGCCTAAGAAGCCACAGATGTGTGTCTGTGTGAATGCTTGCAGGGGTTTGTGTAATGGATTGATGGCAGAAGGTATGATTCCTGGTAAATGTGAAAGACCTTAGCATAGCTAGCACAAGAAGGACTCTTGCTCTTAGCCAGTCAGAATCCAAAAGTGCACTTGTCTCTGCAATAATACAGCAATGGTGTTTGTTGTCAGATGTTTTAATACTGGCTCTGTACATGTCTTCTTTTGTCAATACTATTTTAGATGATTTTTCAATGTTTAAGTAAAAAATTTTCAAAATCAGGTTAATTTATGAAATCATTAATTCATTGATTGCATGACACACCTATTCCAATACAAAGCCCATCGCAGAAATAACTGGTGAAAGACAGGAACCAACCCTGTATATAGCACCAGGCATCACAGGCAGTGCTGGTCGATGCCCATTTAGATGGGTAGGTAGTATTTTTAGTCTTTGATGACATCATTTTTTTTTTGTTTGGGGGCCCATTGGTGTCCAGAGCACACACCCATCCAAAAGCACAAATGTTTATATACCACAGACTTTAAGGAGCTCTAGTGTACAGAGCCTGTGCACTTTTACTTTCATAAACTGCACCTAGGAGGTAACAGCACCACTCAGCATCTTCAGAGTTTAATGACTGGGGATCCCAGTCACTTTACCTGCTGGTGCTCCAGATGTAAAAATGTATGTAAACAATTGTACTGTATCCTAAACTTGTAAGTAATCTTGGGTCATGGTGTCAGCAAAACACATAATAGCATTTTTCATTTATCTAAAAGATTTTTACACATTATTAATATTGTGTGCATCCTGGAAGCTCAAGAATCAACACAATTAACTAGCAGATCTAGAAAAAGAAAGGAATAAAACCAGAAAGCAAGATACTGAGTGTCAAAAAACGAAGTTGAAATTCAAAACATATTATTAGTACCTTAAAGTCCTTTCTCTAATCATGAAATTGGCAAACAAAGACTCTAGATTTTGAAGGTTTTTCTCAACAAACATGTACAACTGTTACATCATGTTGCCATCTTTCTTAGGAGCATGTAGCAATGCCATTTACGGTAAGACCATGAGGCACATAACAATGAACATGGCATCAATAAAACGATACTTCAAATAATGCTATTAAAAATGTAAAATGTCACTGATTTGACATCACAAAAAGGAAGAAAATAAATAACAATCTTAAATACATAACTAAATAATGCTCAACTAAGAAATATTGATTCTAAATATGAAAAAAAAAAGAAACTCATAACAATTAAATACTTTACTAAAGACCTTAGGACCCTTAGGAATCTGACTTTCCTAGTACAAAATTTCGGGCTTGCTTAGTTGAAAGTTTAATTTTATTCATTCGGAAGAGATATGTATACTGTATTATAAACTTACCATGTCAGTATACATTTGAGAGATATGCTGCCTTTTCAAAAGTAACTAAGATGAGGGACATTGTTGACATTATTTCTACAATTGTAATCAGTGAACATGCAATATAACATACTATAAAGAGGATGAATACCATCCATAACCCCTGTCAAGTATCTAATAGCAACAGTATAGTGTGTAGTATGGCAAATACTCCATCCCCTACTTGTGCCCAAGTTTATTCTGTACAATGTAAAATAAAAAAATAAACACCAATTGGAAAAATTACTCTAGTGAAACAAGAAAATAAAATAATTTGCTGTTACACCTACAGTATTAACCTAAGCCTCAAATGTGACCACTCACATACAGAAGTTCAGTACATTTGTTAGAACTTATTTTCTGAAAAAAAGCTTTTCTTCCCTCTTCCTTCATTTGTTTTGTTTGGTTAGTCATTGTTACCTGGGAAGAAAAGGAGGAAAAAAGAAAACAAAGCAAATAAACAAAAAAGTACAATCTTTCTTGTTTATACCTCTCATGAATTCAAATGGTTTAGTTATACTGCCCTTCAGCTTTCTTTCTCCAAACTTTATAGGTGCAATTCCTCAATCTGCTCCTTTTAATTAGTCCCTTAAGCTGAAGTATTAATCTCTTCCACAAGCCATTTTTTCTGTTAAGAGGCAGGAACTTTTTTAAATTGTGGAAATGTTTATACTTCTCTAAGCAAGGTCTCATAAAGGCATCATATTAGTTAGTGCATATACCCTGTTTAATGAAATATATGTCAACATTCTGTATCTTCTTCCTTTAGAAAGTCAGTAGCTGAGTAATAACATACTTAATTGTCCTTTGGCCCTGTCGAAAACCTGCACTGAAAGTTTATTTTTTAATGGTAATTGTGTGAAAACAACAGAATGCAAGTCGGTTTACAATCATATCTTCTTCTTCTTCTTCTGGCTGCTCCTGTTAGGTGTTGCCACAGCGGATCATCTTTTTACATTCATATAATTATACAAAATAATAATACTTTAAAAACAAATACTTCTTTTCATGTTCTGAACCCACTTAAAGAATAAGTTTGGCATTTTTCATAATCATAGTATATGTTATATTACATTTTTTTCGATTGCTAAAACACATTTCTTAAAATTATACCTCCATTTCCCAAAACTAACACAACTCCATAAGTGCACACTCAACTCCAAAAACTTCCAATTTACATTGTCAAAACCAAATTCTCCAGTCAAAACCATTCAGTCTTGCTGAGAAACCAAACTTTGCCTTCAGACATAACATAAATGTCCTCAAAAACACATACACTACAACATAATCTTACACACTGGTGAGATCAATTCAAAACACTACTGTAAAAACCTGTTACAGCAATGAGTAGTGTTACTTATGCCCCACCCCACCCCCAAACCACCTCTAAAGAACACTATATAAACAACAATGTAGAAATTTTCTAAAAAAAAATGTTATTTAATGTACATCACAATATATAAAGAAAAGGAAAAGAAAATGAAAATTCTATTCAGCTGCAGAATCCTTCTCTCGCCAGGGTCAAGCCAGAGAATCTCATCGACACTGCATTCAGTATGAGCCCTGACCAAGCAGAAGGGGAAAAAACCATTTGCATGCGTTATCCATCTTTGGTAAGCCCCAACTGTGATGTCTAAACAAACTTCCATGGCCTCGAGGAGGTGAACACAAATGTAGGGGTGTCGGTAGTAGACCTTTGACTGCCATGCTGAAAAAAAATCCTCTGTGAGGTTTAGGAAAGGAGAACATGCAGGCAGAAAGTTGTTGCTGAATCTAGGGCTTTTGGTCAACCAGAGCAGCCTGGTGGAAACTGACTTTGTCCCAAATTACAATGTAGAATGGCTGCTCTGGTTGTGCTGACTCTCCCTAGCCAAGCTGGTATACATTATCTCAGACACCATTGAGGACAGCCAGTAGAGGCATGGTGTTGTATGGACCAGGGATGGCATATCAGTGGAGAACCCCTTGGTGGCTCATGGTGGCACACATTATCACATTCCCCCCTCAAAGATCAGGGATATTCACATTGGCCCGTTGGCTAATTATGTTCCTCTCCCTTCTCCTCCTTTTAGTGAGGTGGAAGCCTGCCTTATCAACAAAGATGAACTCATGAGGAGTGGGTCTTGCTTCTATTTCAAAGATTCTCTACAAAAGATGACACCCACTACAGTAAATGACTATTTTGAAACACATTGCTACAGGACTCAAAAGAGGAGGTCATAAATAGTTTGTTCTACACAAATAGTGCTGCTCAGTACTGTAATATGTACTGTAACTTTGCTCAGATATTTCACACAGTATGAAAAAAATCATGCCTGCACATATTCCAGGCATTTTGTTTCGAAAGGAACACAATATGCCTGTTTTATCATTAACCTGTGCTTTAGAAAAACGCAGTCAATTTTGGAAATGTTGACTGCATCAGTTCTTCAGAAGATTTCTTGGTCCTCAATAACCCTCTGTAGTATCTCCTGAAAATGAATCGTGTTGTTGGCTAGAACCATATTGATCAATGCCCATATTGATCAAGTATCAGAATATAGGGTTCTTCTGCCTCCACCAGGTGGTCATCTTTCAGTTCTGGAAAACAAAACACTACAAGTACTAACTATAAAACCATACATTTAACAATAGAAACATACAGTAAATATGTGAAATAGTGCAGTAATTCAATGCATGTCGGACAGCATACAGTCCAACAGACCAAACAGCTACAGCACACATAGCTGTTGTACATAACAGTGTACAGTGCTCCAAAGTTACAGTAGAGAGCAGCATGTAAATGACCTACCTATTTTTCTCTCTGAAGGTTCATATCATAGAAGCTATTGTGAAATGGCTCAGGTTTGGTTTCACTCTTTGACCAGATTTTGCCATCAAAATTCCATGCACAAAGACATGGTCAACAAGAGTGACACAAATCTCATTTGAAACCATTCGTCTCCTTGCTTTTGATTTTATTCTTCCTCGCCTTCTTCCACCTCCCCTCCCCTCCTGTGTCCTCTTCCTCTTTCCTCCTGTGGTGGTTGATCCATTGTTTCAAAACAACTGGACTGACCCCTGGCCCTTTTATCTTTGACTTGTAGTGTTTGCACATGGGGTATTGTGTGCTAAATGTGCTCCAGCTGCGCTGACTTGAATGAACAATATTGTCTGCTAGTGCTTTCTAAATGACCACCTGGTGCAGGCAATGATATCTGAAGGGATTTGTATAGAGTTTTGCACTAACAGTTCAACCAATCTGACTCATCTGTCAAAAGAGGGGAGTAGTGTTTTTAGTTTAGGGAAATGGGTGTGTTTTTAGGTAGATGGTGTTATGGTTTTTAATTTTTAGCTCATAAGCCTTGTAATAGTATACATGTATAAGCAATTGAGAAAAACCATAACAAAATATCTTATTGTTCACTTCAGGAGACACCAACAACAGCCAATTGAGCAACTTTCAATTAATGAACCTGTGGAGAAAATCATTGGTACCCAGTTTCCCATTCTAGAACACATATGCAGCATCTGCCGTTTGAACAGAGCATCAAATATTTTAAAGCAGGGATTCCCAACAATTTTCACTTTGTTTACACCATGGCAATTTTTTGAAAGTAAAAACTTAATAAAGTAAATTTAACCCCTGTTCTCAATACTTAATAAAACAATAGCAATAATAATAGCACATAATAATGCTATTTCACTTACTTAAAAACAACTGATAATTAGCAGATACCGGTATACCAGAACGTAACACACTCGATGACAGCATATCAATCAAAGTGAGAATTGTTCTTGCTTTTCACGTACGTTTTTGAATATTCTTGGCTCAGCTGTTAAAAGAGCAAGTCTCATGTCATCACTGGAAACAAATCAAGATCGCAAAATTTACCCCTGGTTAGGAACCGCTGTTTTAAAGAATCTTTCTCACCCTGATTACCATTTGTTTACCCTCCACCCCTCTGGGAGGTGCTACAGAAGAACAGAAGCCTGCACAGTGCAGCTCAAGAGAAGAATTTTTTCCCATACACTATTATGGTTGCATCAATCTCTACACAACCATCTGTGACTGTAAGACTTGTTGGGAATCACACTGCACAGCACAGCTTTTAAGTGCAATATTAATTTCCTTTAAGTTGCAATAAATTTAAATTTATTTTACTATTAATTTATCTCATTATGTGTATTTACTGTTTTAACATATTTCCAGTTGTCTGTTTTTATTATTTACATTGGTGTACCTTTTAAGGGATATAGATATTGAAATTTTATTGCATATTATATTGTACAATGACAATAAACTTGTCTTCTTCCATTAATTTGACACATGAACTTGTGTTCTATAATGAAGCATTTTTAATACATTTTAAAAAATATTGTGCTTATTCTTATGGTCTAAAATGGGTTTTAAGGTGCACCAGTTCAAATGCAGGAAACGTTTTGATATAATAAAACAAGTATGCAAGTAATGTATTGTATCAAAAGATTCTTTTGTCCTAATAGCTTCAGGCTGCATATTCTTCTTCTTTTGCTCCTGAAACTCGGTTTCATCAACAATCATTTTATACAGGATACAGTTTTGTCTAACTAAAATCATGAACAGCAGAAAATGTTGGGTGAGGTGATTGTGACATGTACTTCTTTACATCTATTAGATTCTGTGTTAGTATATTTTACATTCATGCTGAATGGCAGCATGGAGCAAGTTTGTCAAGAATGTAAATATGACTTCCACTGTACTTGGTATATGTGACAATAAATGTAAACTAAACTGATCACACTTCATTTATTAAAGCCTTAAAATGCATCTACATGTTGATACTAAGTTCACAATGCCAATTCCTACTCAGCATTACACACTTTCCATACTAATATAATATGATGAGGCAGTCCTGAGTTGTGATTTGTACCAATTAAAAGTCAATCTTGAATTATTTTATAAAAATTATTCTAGCAATAAACAAATACTGCTGCTGATTCTGTTCCATGCTAATACAGAATCCAGCCGCAATCTCTATACATCCACAGTTGCCTCTCTGCAACAAATGCTTTACACAGTTTGTGGCTGCTTGCTGACAGTTTAGTGGACTTGTCTATGATTTTCTTTATCACACGTAGTGACAGTCTGTGAGTGACTGTAAGTGTGACATTTTTCCTGTTATTATTGTCTAGTTGTCTTCAGAAGGCTGTGGCAGCGGCAGAGGCAGTGATTTACATCTAGGCATGAGCATTCAATAATGTCAATAACAGTGCCTGGATATGTTTTTTCAAATTAAAAATGATATGCTAGAGGAACCCACACCCAATGAGGTGAGAAGTGCTTGGCTGGTCTCCTTTTAAAATGGTTGAATCTCACAAAAAATTATTTACTTTTTTTTTTTTTTATATTATATATTTTTTTTAATTCTTCCTTAAATAACATGAATACTCCATTTTAGAAAATGCATGCAGTCTCAAGACATGAATCAATACTTGGTACCACCCTTAGCTTACAAAATTGATGTAATAAGTTTTTGCTTTCACATTTGGACTGGTGACTCTTGAAACCCATTCAAACCTGCAAGATATTTTTTAAAATATATAAAAAATGCTTCACTTTAGAACACAACTTCATATAGCAAATTAATATTTCATGATTGTGAACGAATGACTTAGAAAATACCAAACTTATCCTTTAATCCTTAACAGGATTCTTAGAATCATCCATTTATGGCAAGGCAGGCTGGAAAGAATGTCAGTTTCAATAACAATAAGGGCCTTGCAAAAGTATGCAAGTTCTTTGAAGTTCTCAAATATTGCTGGATGTCACAATCTTCCACAACCAGCCAAGGTTGCCCTATAAAACAGGCAGTGTCTAAATCAGACAACAGAACTGATTTCAAAATGGCTGACCTTCTGATCATCCATGCAGAAAGGTCCAGGAGGGTGGACAATGGACGAGATGTCAATGGTGGAACAGCTAGGTATCAATCTTCATTCTGCAGAGGGAGGAAGAAAGAAGCCATTAGAACACAGTGCCAACCCCTGAGTCGGCAGGTAATTACCATCAGTGGAGCCTTTAAGCTGCTTCCCTTGCCCATACTGTACATGTGACAATGTACAATTCATTGAGCACAACTCAAAAAGAAAAAAAAATCTCTCCACAATTTAGGAATATGGCAGGAGCCATGTGGCAAAATTCTCCACTAAGCTAGTTAGGCTGAAAGATAAATATTAAAGACAGTTCTGTAATATAATAATGCTAAAAAAAGAAATGAATAAACTTTGGAACTAAGCCTTCAGCAATATCTGAATATAATACAATTCTTTGCATGAGATGTACTCTTTGGAGGTTGATTTATTTACATGATGGCTGTAGGCTGATTTTTTTAACAAAAAAAACAAAACATTATTTATGAAAAAAGGTCAGAATTCTTTTTTATTACTCCAAATTTGAAAACATACAACTAACAAATGTGTGAAAACTGTAAACAGAATAATTTTGCAGATTATGCTACCGTTCATAGCAACCAATTGCATGAACCTCTGTTTGCAATATGTCTTGCACTGGTAACCCTGTTTGTCTGCAGGACTTTCATTGTTACTGATAGTTCAAAATCCTCATCTAACAGTGTAGAATCCAAGTCATCAACATCTTTTTTGACAAGAGTCAGTGCCAGTGTTTGATGCCATGTTGTAAAGTAAAAATAATGACTGAAGTGCACAACCCTATTTATCTCCATTTTTTTTTTTGCTGACAGCTAAATTTAAAACTAAATAATATATTCAACGGTGACTTTTCCCAACATTTAGCCTACTACCACTCGCTGTTGACTGTTGTTGACACCCACCTTCTACTCTTTATGTTAAAGTTTGTAAGGTAAAAACAATGACTGAAGTGCACATATCCTGTTTTATTGGTGATATCTAATGTATAGAGCTAAGTAATACATTCAAAGGTGACTTTTCTCAACATTTAGCCTACCTCTTGATTTCGACTGTTGTTGACACCACCTTCTATCCTTTATGTCAAAGTCTGTCGATTGAGAAAAGCGCTATATAAATGTAATGAATTATTATTATTATTACTGTCTTTAAAAAAGTTAAAAAGAATATTATGATTTGTTGTGCAGCAACACCAATACCATTCATTTTAATGTATCCTATTTTCAGTCAAAAAATTGTCCGTTATGATGTGTGATCCTGCCAGTGGTGTAGCTAGAGTTCGTGCTGCTTGGGGCGGGGCGGTGCTTCAATTTGCCTCCCTCCAACATATTTGAATATGTTAACCTATCCATATTACTAACCGAGAATGGTAAACCGGATGGCATGGACGCAGGTACACGGCGATGTGATCATGAGACATACTGCGCATTCGCGTACAGCTCAACTAACGGAAATAGCAAATAAAACAACCGCCATATTGTGAGTGGCACTACTGCGGAGTGAAGTTAGGAATAATATGCTGCTTGGGATTGTACAAACCGCTGAACGCTTTACACCAAATTCAAACACAATACACACACGAGCCCACCTGGATAAGATCAATGAACGCAGGCACCTACAACAAGCGTCAGAAACTGCGGAAGCAAAGCAGGCACGGGTTAAGACACTACAGGGTCCGCAAAGGTCCACAAAGATAGTACGGAATATATAAGAGCACACCGATCAAAAAAAAATTAATCGTGTAAAAGCACATAGTACACACAAATCATGTGCTCTCAGCGCATAGAAAGCGTATAAGAACAATACGGAGAATAGAGACCCAAAGGCATTGGAGAGAAAAAAAGGCAGATAAGAGATTATGAAAACAGTGAAATTCTAAAGGCTCAAACAAACGATGGCGCGATACACATGCAGACAAAGGTACAGAATATGAAACCAGTAAAATTCGAAAGTATTGTAGCGTCCCACCCAGGTTGAGGGCTTTTTGGTTTTAAGTGACTGTTAGGTCCGATTGAGGCAAGGCGGAGTACAGCACAGAGGACTGATAGCGGGGTACTGATTTCATGCGGTAATAGGGGGGGCGTTGGAGAGGGTGCTAGAAAGTTGTGTTTGGGGTTAGGAAGTCAGCGATTGTTCAGGTAAAACTTTTGTGACACTTTGTCATGTCAGTCACTACAGTATCAAAGAAAAGACAGAAACGATTGCATTACCGCAAACAAAAGGTGATTAATCATCAGAACCAGGTGTAATTGAAAAAATACCAGGCCAAATTGAGGTCTGAAAAAAAGAGTAGACAACAAAGTCTTTTCGCATTCGCATCATTCAATGGACAAAACGTGGATTTACACAATAATGGACCATATGCTATGAGAATCTGTGGTCCCACAACAGTTAAAGGAACGACAAGTTAAATTTCAAAGAGTACACAATTCGGTCGGGTGTATATTGATGATCTCGGAGAAGTGATGCAAATTTTAACAGGCAAAAAGAAAGGTGATGTATATATTCCGCGAGTAACATTACACACCAAAGGAGATCGTGATATGCCATTCGTAGTAAAATGTTTACAGTTTACCGTCAGAATAGCTTTTGCTTTGACAATCAATAAATCACATGGACAAACAGAAAAACTCGGATTATTTATTACAGAAACAGAAACAATATTCACTCACGGGCAGTTATACGTTGCGTTGTCACAATGTGTCTCCAAAAAATATTGTTTTTAATGAAGCTTTAAAGTAAAAGTGAAAATAATGAAATTGAAACAATTCCAACACACAAATCATGTGCCCTCAGCGCATACAAAGCGTATAAGGACAATACAGAGAATAGAGACCCAAAGGCATTGGAGAGAAAAAAAGGCAGCTAAGAGATTATGAAAGCAGTGGAATTCGAAAGGCTCAAACGAACGATGGCGCGATACACATGCAGACAAAGGTACACAATATGAAAGCAATAAAATTCGAAAGTATTGTAGCGTCCCACCCAGGTTGAGGGCTTTTTGGTTTTAAGTGCGTCCACTATTAATGAACATTCATTAGGATTAATGAATATCATTTGCTGTCATTGTCATTCACTTAACTTCCCTGAAGAAACAACTGGCAATACAACTAATGAGGTTACACGTTTTTGTCAAAGGGGTCAGGTTAGACTACCTCCTTTAGATGAATATCCTGAATATCTACGGATGTTTCTAACTAACAATGTACCCGAAAGTAAAAACATTATGGACTGCATTAGATCCTACAATAGTTCATTTGCTTTTGCATCTACCTGGGTAAATATCAGGCCACCAGCTGGCAATGGCCCATACTGCTTTCGCATATGTGGACAAATATTACATCGGATTGAAACAGTGCACCCTGAGCCAAATCACGAACGCAAATATGGACAGATCTACGTGTTAGATCCAGATGACGCACTCTATCAACGATTTTACTACAAATGTTGTGTATAAAGAAGTATTCCAATAGATCCTTCTAATGTGCCATGCTATGGGTTCTTTACTTCCTTTGTTCGTCATCTACACCTTTACAATTCGATATATCTCATACATTCATCAATGTATTTCGGGTTACCCAACCCTGGGGGTAGGCGAGCGAAGCGAGCAGGGGGTGGAGCCCCCTTGTTTAAATAGAAAATTAAAATGATGTACAGAGAAAAATTAAGATAAAGTTTGCATGGATTTATTCATATATAGAGAAACAACAATAATATTTCACATATAATTATTTATAAGCATCAACTAGACAAGAATATAGTATAGATGCACTGATAAGCCGTGTTCTAATTATTCGTTTGATATAATTATGCTGCGAAAACCAGAACCAGTGTAGTGTACAAGTGATAGGTGGGGATGTGTTCTGTGCAGAGCAAGAATGCATTCGCATTGATAACAAAAGAAATTATACATTAGTTGTTTATCTTCCTAGAAATTATGATCAGTGTAATGTTTATGTTTATTTTTGTTATTGCTTCATAAATTTCAACTGCTGTGTCTGGTGCCGTCACAGAAGGACAGTCTGTAAATTATTTTTGAAGCATTTGTGGATACAAATCAGTGATTTTTACTTTTTTCATTCATGAGTGATATTTTTCTGAACCCTGCTGCTTACATACGAATTGTACTCAGCCTTTTGGCCAATAATGCTGCCACCAAAAATGTGCCGGCCGGGGCAGACTGCCTCCTACATCTGTCCCTAGCTATGCCACTGGATACCGCCCTGGAATTATACCACTTGACCCATCATATAAAAGTCTACCTGTTTCTATAATTGTTACAGAATCTAGAGTGCTAGTGCATAGAAGAATACTCAAAGAAACTTATGACGAGAATGAAGTAGTCCAAGGCAAGAGACACCAGTAATCATAACTATAGAAGAAAAGTGACTACGTTTTTGGTAGGTGACCTGATCAGGGTGTGGACTCATCCGCTCTCCTCTAAAAGTGAACGTTTCGCGTGGTGTCACAATGGGTAGGACCAGCTAAGATCACAAAACAGTTATGATAAACACTTTTTTTTGCAACTTTTTGCACCATTTGTTTGTTTATTTAGCCTACTTGTTGTGTTCTACATATATGTCTGCACTGAAGGAGCTGCTTTTAATTTTTTTAATTAATTTTAAAAAAAAATTTTTTTTTTGGACAGTTTAACATCTGTGGCAGAGCAAAGGGCGCTCAGCAGGCTCCTATCAATTATGGAGAATCCACTGCATCCACTTAATAGTATCATCTCCAGACAGAAGAGCAGCTTCAGCGACAGACTGCTGTCACTGTCCTGCTCCACTGACAGATTGAGGAGATCGTTCCTCCCCCAAACTATGCGACTGTTTAATTCCATCCGGGGGGGTAAACGTTAACATTTAACATTATACATAGTTATTGTCTGTTTTTCACCTGCATTATTATCATTCTTTAATATTATTTATTGTATCAGTATGCTGCTGCTGAAGAATATGAATTTCCCATTGGGATTAATAAAGCATCTATCTATCTATCTATCTATCTATCTATCTATCTATCTATCTATCTATCTATCTATCTATCTATCTATCTATCTATCTATCTATCTATCTATCTATCTATCTATCTATCTATCTATCTAATCTCATTGTACATGTGTATAGTGACAATAAAAGGCATTCTAGCATTCTATTTTTGTGTCTTTCTTTAGGTTTTAAATGTTGCTATATGTAAACAACAGAGGGAGGCTGTAAGTTGTGCCCTATCACATTATAAGTTTATGTGCCACCACACTGTTTGGATGTCTTTTCTTTCAGTTAGGGTTTCTGTGATGTCTTCCAGTGGAGTTGGCTTTAAAACACTTTAAAGGAAAGTTGAAAAAGGTACCTGAAGATGACCTGAGGAGATGTACCAAAAAACAGACAAAAATCATTGCAAACTTCAAAAACCGGATGTCAAAATGATCAAGAACACAAAAGACTTTGTAAAAGTGCAAAGCTAGGAGTCAAAACCAAATCACAAAAATGAAAAGGAAGTAGCATTTAGGTATCAATTTAAATACTTGGAAAGTGAGCTCTGTATACCACCATCTTATTTAGGCAGGAAACACTTTGTCCCGTAACTAGTAACAAGCATAAGGACCATAAACAATATTGTTATACCCTGCAAAATTAAAAATGGCAGTGCCAAACAAAACATGAAATGTTGCTTCTACAATAATGATAATACAATTAAAACAAACGGCACAAAAACTATTAACTGACATAATAGTTGAAAAAAATACAGTAAGAAGAAATACAATACTCTGAGGCTGATACCCAAACTATATGTGTAATTGTACTAAAATAAAATAGAAGAATTATTTTCATGTGCATGCTGTTATAATTAACTCCCAAAATGGAAAAACTAAAACCACAATGTGGTTTTGAAATTTGTATTCCAAACTTAAAAAAAGTCACATAAGTATACTTTTAAGAACTTTTCAAACTATATGAGAAACATCACCTGGATGCACTGGGATGCATCATCAGTAATGTATCCTGAGATCATCGGGCATTTTGGGTCTTGCAACATCATACACCCTCGCTCAGGCGACCCAGCCAAGGTTGACCAATCCCCAACTTGCGTCCCAGTAGTGATCCACAGATCAGCCTTCTTTCCCCAAAGCCACCTTGAGGCTTTCTCTGCGGCTTCACTTATGGATTTAATGGCCCTCTTTTTGGCTGCTCCTGTTATGCCCAGCCGTGTGAAGACTCTGCAGAGTGAGCGTCCTGCAAATCCTCTGCAGCCAACTTCTATGGGCTGTGAGGGACGGCCGGCGGTTCAGTCTGGTTGGGACATCCCTGTAAAAGAAGAATGGAGGAAGGCAGCCTTTTCAGGGCATTACATCCCCCGTGACGCTAGGTGGCAGCTCCCCTGGACGGCAACGGTTCCTTGGATTCCCTCAGGGCATCCTGGGACATAGAGTCCGTTTCCTCAGCCCTGTTGGGTGCCTTGGGTGCCATCAGGGGGAGCTCACAAAGAACCTGGGGACTCCTACTGTTACTATAACCCAGAAGTACTTCGGAGTCACAAAGACGGAAGCCCGCAATACTTCCAGGATAATTGAGAATGGATGATGTGGTGTTTAACCCGGTAGGAATACTTCCGGGTCATGGACTATTTAAAGGACTGGTGAAGACCCAGCAAGGAGAGCCAGAGTTGGGTGGTAGAGTGACTGAGCTGCTGGGAGGAGTGGAGGATTGTGATTATTGATTATTGTTTATTATTATTGTTATTGCAGAATTGTGGTGAGTGTGGTGCTTTGTGTACTGTATTTGAAGAAAATTATTAAAATTCTTCTTGGTGCTTTTTTACAAGTGTGTCCTGGACGTCTGTCTGGTGGGTTTCACGGGGCAACAGTGCCTCTAGCGTCCACAATTGGCGTAGCCAGCAGGATTGTGACCGTTGCTTTAGGTCAGAAAACCTTTTTTAAAATTAATGTGGACAGAACCCCCAGACAGCGACACACGGAAGCCGCCAAACCCATTTTGCTGGTCCATCATGGGGAAAAGGAAGACTAAATCAAGCAACAGCGCAGAGAGAAGTCAGGTGCTCGACGTCCCCTGCGTCCAAGACGAGCAACGGAATGACACCGCCTCATGGGAGAAAAATTTTCCGGGTGCCGACAACCAAGATGAAGTATGTGCCGGGGAAGGGATCGAAAACATCTTTAAAATAACTCACTTTGTCCCATGCTCATACCTCGTAGACGGTGCGCATCTGGAGTTTCGTAATAAAGACAAAGAATCATCCTGAAGATGGTTGTGCGCTCTCCGAGGGGAGTATGAACACGGAAGACTTCCGCATGTGGTCGGCCAGCAACGGACACGGGATAGAGAAGGTCAACTGCAGCCCGTAGGCTGGAGTCAAGACATCCCAACGGACGCGGGTTTTCTGAAAAGGGAGGGGAAGGCAGACGAAGCATCGCACACCATAAAAGAAGGTAAGGAGGTTCAGGGTGTGACCAATCGATACGCCGAAAAAATGAGTCAGGCAGATTGCGGTCGGCTTGATACTAGTCTCCAAAACTCCAATTCCCAAAAGGCAGTGCGAGGCCCAACTGCGCAGGCGCAGGAGACGCTTTTCTGCTCGCGGCTGGAGGGCGGTGCTTTTGAAAGTCTGAACTTGCCTCCAGCCGATCAGAAAAATTAGTTTAATGTGCGGTTGCTGGAAAAGGTAATCCAGCCTGTAAAAAGCCTTTTTCAGGTCATCACCTCGATGAAGAAGATCATCGAGGAATTGGGAGCGATGGCCGAAGCACCTCTACAGCGGGTGGATGAATATTTACGCCACTTCGGACGGGAGCTTCCCCAGATGATGGATTCGATGGTACAGGTGGGTGCTACCGGTACCGTACATGAAGTTGGGACTCTGATGACAAGGGCAGTGCGATTGTCTAGTATCAGCTGCCAAGTAATCTTGAGTCCCACAGTTGATATGGGGGTGATAACCGAGTGTCCGGTGGAAGGAAAGGGGCCATTGGAGCAGCAGGATAGTGCTGACTTCCGGGTGGTCCCAAACTTTAAGACTTTGGCACCAGTCTCACAAAAATCTAAAGGGGTGCAGACAGTAAAGGGTCTCTCTCTTACTCATAGGGAGACCCAAACTGTGAGCAAGCCCCAGAAAGAAAAGGAGAATCCGCAGGAGAAGCAGGGAACTCCTGACAAAATAGAGCGTGTGTGGAGGGGACGCTCTCCACGTGGGCGGGGAGATAGTCCACCCTCAGCTGGACAAAGGGCAACATGGGAATTACCAGCCTGCTTCCAGTCCTGTAGGACATTACACTCAGGGAGGCTTTGTTATGAATGCCATCGGCCAGGCCACTTATGGTGAGAATGTCCAGGGAGAACCGGGGTGGTCGCTAAAAGAAAACAACAGTGCAATGTCTCCCTGTTGTTCACCTGCTCTTGTTTTTCAGGAAGAAGCCATGGTCCGGTCATTACAGACAGTCCCTCCCAAGAAAGGACTACCCTAGCGGGGCTGGCCGCTTCGCATTATGATGCTCAGCTGGGGGAGGAGTACTGTGAGGGACGGACGGTTGGTTCATTCCGGTCGGGACGTGAATGGAGGAAGGCAGCCTTTACAGGGCATTGCATCTCTTGGGACGCTAGGTGGCAGCTCCCCTGGACGGCAACGGTTCCTTGGATTCCCTCAGGGCATCCTGGGACATGGAGTCCGCTTCCTCGGCCCTGTTGGGTGCCGCCAGGGGGAGCTCACAAAGAAACTGGGGACTCCTACTGTTACTATAACCCAGAAGTACTTCGGAGTCATGAGGACGGAAGCCTGCAGTACTTCCAGGATACTTGAGAACGGATGATGTGGCGTGTAACCCGGGAGGAATACTTCCGGGTCATGGATTATTTAAAGGACTGGTGAAGGCCCAGCAAGGAGAGCCAGAGTTGGGTGGTAGAGTGACAGAGCTGCTGGGAGGAGTGGAGGATTGTGATTATTGATTATTGTTTATTATTATTGTTATTAGAGAATTGTGGCGAGTGTGGTGCTTTGTGCACTGTATTTGAAAAAAAATATTAAAATTCTTCTTGGTGCTTTTTTACAAGTGTGTCCTGGATGTCTATCTGGTGGGTTTCAAGGGGCAACAGCGACCCCTAGCGTCCACAGGGCTCATAGAGTACCCTCCAGCCTCTGTCCCTGCACTCCTCCACCAGCTGCTGGTACTTGGCGCGTTTCCTCTCGTCAAAGAGGAAATATTCAAAAAAAGAAAGTAGAATGAAATGTTCAATAAAAGAACAAAAGAATACATCAAGTAAGAACTCCAAACTAGAACTCATTGCTAAATTAAAACACAAAATAAACATTAATCAATTAACAAAACAGAACAATAAAGAATGACGAAAGCTCAAATAGGAAAACACAAAGACAGTAATTAAACTAAAATACAGAAATTTACAACACTATCCAGACAAGATAAATTATTTTAAAAATTCTCTCTAAATACAATGGAAAACAAATGGAATTCAAAACCAAATTATCCTAAACTAGAAAGCTCAAAATTAATAAATCTATGAAACAAAGACAGAGCATCTAAAGGGGGACATAGAACATCAAACACAGATTTCAGTAATGCTACAACAAAACATGAAACAGTTTTGGGCTCAGGATGTTGTATCTCATTCCAAGCAAAAGTTGCTTTTTGGCTGAAACCTTTTAGCACTGGAGGCCTCTTTTTCTTGTATTTTGTGCCAATTGATTTTGTCAAAGGGCAACTCCCAATTGCATAACATCATACTACAAAGTGTCTAGTAAAACATAAGTAAAGGTAATTCCCACACCGAAGAAAAAAATTAAGGTTAGAAACACAACCTCAAATTGCGTCTCTAACCTTTTTACTTTTTTTTTTTAGTGTGGGAAAACCTTTACCTATTTTTTTTTCTTTTAAAGAGTCACACTGACTCATCCCTTCAGCAACTAAATGTAATACTAAAGTACATTTGCTGTAACACGTATCACAACAAGCATCCAAACAGCTGGCCCATTGATTAAATTAAATATATACACAGATGATTTGTTGATTTGACATATTTTTGTTGGCTCAGGTAATCTCCAGGATCATGTACAGAGACTAATCTAGCTCATCATTACTTGCCTGTACTTAGAAATGTAATAGTTTAAATCAAAACATCCATTTGCAATGTAAGGGATGCTTTGAGTACCAATACCATCTATTTAATCAGGCAAAATCTAACATGCATAAAATTGTTCTAGTAATCTATTATTCACTGCAGGGTTTCTTATATTTGCTGTAAACCACCCTTTACCAGTTAAACTAAGAACAGAGTAAAAGAAGCAGAAAACCTTGAGCCACAAGGCATAAACAGTCCAAAGTGTCCATAAATACTGCTAAAAAAATGATGTATTTGCCTAATTAGTGGGTGTTTCTAAGATTATCAAGTTAAAAAAAATTATGCATTCAGGTACATTTAAAGGTTGTGCAAGCACTGTAGCAACTCAATGGGCTCAGTAGGTAGGTTCTAGGACATTGTCGATTAGTTGGGCTCAGTAGGTAGGTCCTGGGACATTGTGGATTCATTTCAGGGTTGCACGGGCCAAAGGCAATCTCACCAGATTTGGGCAAAAAGCTCCGGTCCATCACATGGACCGCACTCAGTTGCTTACTTAGTCACACACACAACATATTCAGAAACAGTGACAATTTGCAATTGGCAATTACCATAACCTGAAATAGTGAATCATTATAATTTAGAGATAGTGGAGCTGTGAGGTTGGTTTAGTATTAAGTAAATTGTACTGGCTAAATGTTTATTTGCTCTGTGCAGAACAGCTTACATGCCATACGGTACTTTATTCATATCTAGATAGCCCTTTGTTTTCCTTGCTTGCATTTAATACCTTTACAGTTAGTAAGTTCATTTAACTTATCTGTTACAACTTAAAGCACTGAGAGGTGAAAGATGAGTGCACCAAGCCGGACTTACCAACCTTTTGCATCAGTCTGTTAGTGTTTCATTAACTTGTATTGTGGATCTGTTTGCTTTCAGTAGCAACTATTAGAGGTGAAAAAGATGAAAATATACAAGTTTGTGCATATGCTATCAAAGTATATTTGAAACAATAAAGACATTTTTAGCTTGAGTTGCACAGAACATTTTTCCGTTTTAAGGTAAATGAGATTGCAAAATTCACCAGAACTTTTCAATGAGAGATTTTGAAATTTTATAATTGTGTGCAGTGTGATCTGTTTGAGATATTTAATCTCGACAAATTTCTTTGAACAATAAATGTGCCACATTTCAACAGATATGGTCCATGGGGTGCCAATTTACTTAATGCAGATAGACAGACAGACATGACTATTTCAATATGTGCTTCGCAAGTAGGAAGTGAATGCACTAACAAAAGACCCATAAATCTCAATGTAATTGAATATGTATTTAATTTAGGAGTATATTAACTATACTGTATATTTTATGTATGTAATTGACAAATACATAATTAAATTACTGTAGGTTTTCTATAGATATTTTGAAGGGTCATCCAGAAGTGGTATAAGTTCCATAAATTTGTTTCAGCAATTGATAACTGGTTGAATAAACACAAGAGGATGGGGTGATTAAAAACTGGGCCACCACAATGCCAAATAATAGCAGGGAGGCCACAGAACACAGAACTATCACTTTAAACTGCAGCCATGCTTGTTGAAGATGCTCAAGAGTGCAAACATTTTCAGTTTTATTTGCCTCTTTGTGGCCAAATGATTCAAAGTCATTGATATTTATAATTGAAAAAGTATAGCACACAACTTGTTTTTATAATTACATGCTGTTGACCTGTATCTTGTGAACAGCTCAATGAGAAACTATTGCATCCATCCATTTTGAAAGTGCAGGGTCACGGGAGCCTATCCCAGCAAGCTGTGGGCACAGAATAGGAACAATCCCCAGACAGAATGCCAGCCCACCACAGGGTGAACACACACATACAGCAGGGGCCAATTTAGCAGTGCCACTTTGCCTGATCTGTATGTCTCTAGACTGTGGAAGGAGACCAGAGCACGCAGAGGAAACCCATGCAAACACTGGGGGAACATGCAAACTCCACATAGGGTGAACCTGAGACTTGATCCCCAGCCACCCTGTTGTGAGGAAGCAGTGCTACCAATGTGCCTCCGTGTTTACCAGAATTATTGCAGTGAAGTTTATATTTAAATTTAAACAAAATGTTAAATGGCAATGCAACACCAATATAAATTATATGGGAATTATTTGGAGTGACAAGAGGGTGTAATGTATAATGTTATTGTCCAGCAACATTTGGACCCTTCTGTGTGGACATGTACGTGTTCCCATTGTGTTTGTATGGGAACTTATGCATTGACCAATCTCCTATCCTGGGTTTATTTCTTCCTTACCGTTTGCTTTCCATAATGGCTCTGGCTTCCAGTGTCCCTGGGCTCAGGAAAGCAGGTTAAAAAATTGAACCATTTACTTTGAAATTTAGGATGATGTACAAAAATGTGAAGTGCTTGAGCACTCTTGTTAAGGTATTTCTGTACAGTTCATCTTCTTCTTTTTCTTCTTACTACTAAAACAATAACTGTAGTTATTTCATCTACAATCTGTTCAAAAAAAGCCCTATAGATTAATTTGTAATCATAATGTATTCATTTCATACATTACAGTCTATGGTTATTTAAAGCAAAACACAACAATGCTATACACATTTTTGACCTCCATAAAATGAACATAATCTGAAAAGAAAACTAATGAAATTATCTGTAGTTCACCATACTACAAAATGGTTCAAATATCTTTACTCTGATCAAGTGTTTTGACACCATTATGAATGGTGATCTACCTTTGAATAGTAAATTTAATTAGCAGATGTATATATTGATCTGTAATCATGGTGCTGCAAATGAGAACTCTTCTGTCCATATGCTGTCAGATCTGCTTTCTCTATTACGGGGTCTGGGATAGCAGGAGTTTATCCCAGCAGCATCAAGCACAAGACATCAGTTATGACTAATATGTTTGAGGTGAGCTCAACATTCTATTGCAGGCCTCCAGAAAAGTTTCACTTTGTGCATAATTTTTTCATGTTACTTTGGAAGAAAATGTCATTTTGCTAACAGACAGCTGGGTTCAGGTGTTCACTTCCAGATAAGTGTTATCCATCCTAACTTAATAACTGCTAATTAAACCTCTGACATCCCAAAGGTTTCTGTGTTTTATATGCTGTGGCAGCTGTTTATGTGTTGTTTATCACATCAAAGCAGCATTGACTTGTAATTACCTTCTGAAATAAACTCAGCTAAAAATCAAAATACGTACCAGTGGAATATACTGTAGTGTATAATACACAGTCACTCTGTATTCCAAGAGTACCGTTAGGGGTTGTAAACTCAGGGAGGGGATTTGTGAGAAGAATGCTAATTTCTGTGTAATAATCACAATCCTACTGTCTTTTTATGACCACAAGAAAAAGATACTGCAAAGAATGGCTCAAATCATTATAAGTGATGTGACAAAATAATGACAGGGGTATAAATGGCAATACAATTTTTTTTTTATTGGAAAACGATGAAAAGGGTAAACTTACATGTTTATAAGAATTAGCTCTACCATTTTCTAGTATTATTTAAAATTGCTTCACTGACTGTCTAGAATGAGTCTCTGATATAAAAGTAGAGACTGCAATAATATAGTAATAAAGAATATAGCAAAAATGTTTTGAATCACCTTTATAATAACATGCTGAGCTTCCTCACATAGCATTGTGCCACAGTCTATTAACTTCCTTAGCATATGTGTCCACCATAATAAAAGAAAAGTCTTTTTATTTGGTAGAATTTAGTAAACCAATGCTATTTTGAGTTCATGTATTGAGGAATGAAGGAACGGTGCAGCCTGAAAACATTCAATGCAGTAAGCTAGTTGCTGTGCAGATTACACCATTTCTGCCACCACGTTGGTCTTGACAGGCATGTCAAATTTTTCGCTGTTGCTGACAGAGCTGAAGCTGGTGCTACTGAAGCAACTATCTTCTCATATTCAGAAAACCTGACGGTTAGGACATAAAAACACATGTACAGATTTATTGCGTGCTGTGACATTCTAGAACATAATCCCCTATTTGACATTCAGTGGACAAGGAAGTTTTCGGTGAAAAAAATGTAACTAACACCCTAGGACTTAAGAAGAAATCTTTTCCAACTGAAAGCTGATCCTATAGTTTTAAAACATTGTACTGATAGGGAATGAAATAGAATTTACTTATTTAGCAAGACTTTTTCTAGTAGAAATGACCCCAGTAAGTACTACATGCAGAATCTATAATGAATATCTTTTTGACACAATGCAAAATTTGTAATGGTGACAAGCATATTGGTAAGGTAATTACTGAAATGTTTTACAGAGCAGACTGGCTGTATCATAATCATGGTACAAAGATCAATGGAAAAATAAAGTACAGGTGTGCATCATCTGCAAAAAAGGGTGCGACACAACAACGGCCGTAGTTAAGGGGATTTCTTTTTTGACTACATAGTGATGTCATTGTTTTCTTGTTTGGTTGTGCCAAGCTTTTTGTTTCTGTAGAATTTGATAATAAAATTGTGTTATAGTTGTCATTAAATATCTGTACAGTACTTTTCCAAACTTTGTTTAGTCTGTATAGCAGCAAAACAGTGGCCGGTTAGAACAAGGATGCTGGGTTAGCTATTAGCAATCCACAGTAGGGAACTTTTACAGTGAACAATTTTAATATTACTTCATTAGTTCTTTTTAAAAGGATGTAATAAAAATGTTATCTAGCAAAAAAACTATGATATTATTTAAATGTAGTGTTTAAATGAAGGGCTCTAGTAAAAACAAAATCACCACAAGTATGTATATCCTCAATTAGGATAAGGCTGTTTGCTAAGTAAGAGTAGAGGGGTGAATTTGTCTGGGGAGACTTTCCATGTAGCGAGTTGTCCTGTGGAGAAAACACCGCAATATGTACAAGGGTGCATTTTGGTGTGTCTCTGTGTGGAAAATATGCAGCTTGTTACTCTTTAAAAAAAAAAAAAAAACGTTCTGCACTTCTTCACAGTGATGTGAACAAGAGGTATAAATAGCATTGGCTTTAGCAGTGTGGTACGGTGTCACACACGTGCGCATTGGAGGCAGCTAGAATGACCAAAAGAAGGTAATTCCATGCCAGGCCAGGGGGTGGTGGGGTGCAGTATCTGTGCAGACCAGACATGGGAAATTATGGTTGATTCTGACGATGTCACCTCCGGTTCTGGCCCCAAGAACGTTACTTCCAGTTCCGGCCCCAAGAATGTCACCTCCAGTTCTGGCACCGGATGACGTCTCTTCCACCTACCTGTTTTAAAAGCCAGTCATTCTTCACTTGTATTCAGTTCTGTTATTGGACTCAACTTGTACTCTTCTGTGTTGCCAAATCTTCGCGATTGCAGCCTTATTCAAATATATGGGTGGCTGCCGAAACCTCTTTTTGGTGTCAAGGTCTTTCCATTTTACAACAGATTACACGTAATAAACAGTAAACATGGAAGTGTGGAGGAATTTTTTGGAAGCAATATTCCTTGTTTTGCACCCAAAAAACTCTTGAAAACACCCAAACAATACTTTAAGTAAGTTTGACATTGCAAATTGCAAAATCACCTGTGAAATGAATTTTAATACCAGCTTTGAGGAAAAAAAAGTCCAAAAAAACAGGATAACATTTGATGTAATTTCTCATCAGAAGACAGAAAAAGTCCTCATAACTAGTAATTCAGAACATATCAATAAAAGAAATACTAAAAGTGATGTTTACTTCAATCCTAATATTAGATGCCGAGCAAGATAAGGTGCTGACCTTTATGCCGTTTCAGTAATAACATCAAACACTGTAAACTCATGGTCATCAAATCTAGCAAAGGCATAGCAACATCAACAAAACTATCCCAGAATGGCGGTGTCCAAAAGAAAAACAAAATAGCACCGTGGAGAACAGGAATTATACTTAACACTAATAAAAACACATAAGAACACAAAAACAAATATTACAAATAGATTCCCTAACTTTCAAAACACCAGGAACTGCATATAAATAATTTTAAAAGGCCAAAGAACAGTTGGAAAAAAATTAAAATCATAAGCCAAATCATGACAGTTTATTTCTTTAATAAAGTAGGATGGAGAAAAGATTTTTCAAAAAGAAAAATATGCTTTCTTATTGGAGCATATGTCCCCATGATTGTGGTTTATAATTACATGTAGTTTGGCACAGGGACACTGCTCCTTTGATCGACAAGTGTGATGTGTGCTGCACAGTACAAAGCAGATTACAAGCTTTTATTATCAACATAAAGTCAGACCATTTTTCTTGTTATAGTAAAGTACTACATGTAGTTAAGTCATAATGTCTCTCTCAAATTGGCTATAATGATCCAGGCCATAAGGCAAGCCACAGATCACAATACCAGGGACCTGTGTGCAAGTCTGGGACCACAAATTGTAAACTACTAATTCTCATACTCCCCACCAGAGGTGAAAACATTTTCTTTACTCATGCTTATCATATAGGTGCTACTAAATACTGTATATAATACTAGCCAACCCGCGGCGTAACATACGCCACATAATTATGTATTGATGGGTGAACACTTGCTGAACGACACAGTTGTCCAAATGTGGTGGGTTTGTGGATACCACTGTGAGTGAATGAAAAGATGGACCTCTGGAGAGAGCAACATACAATTGTCCGTGACTGAAAGCGGGATCGTCTGTGACGAAGAAGGCCACTCTGGTGAAAGTTACTTCGTCGGTAGGGATAAGTTTCAGCACTTGTTCATTAAGGTGTAGCGAGTCTTCGTTGTTGACGCTTAATATAGCTTGCATACTGAGTTGTTCCGGAGTCACAGTTGAGAAACACTTTTTTAATGTTAATTTTTTTCCCTGTGCTTAAAAGACATGTGAAACATCCGTAATGTAATAAGCCACCAAAAAAAGTAATATTGCAACAATGCACGCTACGATCCGATCGCTGTAAACAGAAGTGAAAACAAAATCGAGGCCGATGCATTCTTTAACTGCCTTGTAGCGCAATGGTAGTGCTGCTGTTTTGCAGTAAGTAGACTGTGTAAGATTTTGGGTTCGCTTCCCGGTTTCTCCCTGTGTGGATAGCGCTTTGAATACTGAAAACACTGGTATATCAATGTAATGAAGTATTATTATTCTTATGCGTCCAGTGCTCTCTCTCTCGCGCATCTGTATGCGTGTGTGTGTCACTCGCTCTCTCTCGCTGCACGTGTTCCTGCAGGCATACCAGTAAGTGAATGAAAAGATGGAACTCTGGAGAGACCAACATACAACTGTCCGTGACTGAAAACTGGTTTTGGCAGATACATTCACATCTTTTTGAAAGTTTAGCCCTGTGCCTTATTAATTGTCATTGCAAAGGCAAATCTAACAGGAAATTGTCTTTGCTCAGATGCACGCGCAGGCTCTCTCTCAGCAGTACGCGTACAGTGTCCATTTTAGGACATCTTCCTCCCTCAGAAAAAACTCCATCCTTCCTACTACCTTCAACAAAATATTCCTCCTCCCTGCGAGGAATCCCCCGTCACCCCTCCTCCCTCCCCTCTCCTCCCTCCCATCTCCTCCCTCCTTCCACCACTGTCCGCTCTCAGTTCTCCGATGTCCGTTTTCCGTCATCCACCCTCATATCTCCGTCATCCGCCTTCAGCTCTCCGTCAAACCCCACACTCCCCCCGCCCCCCATCATGGCATTTTCGTTAATGAAGTGACGTAATACTCCAGCTCCACCTTCTTCACAAGTTCATTCACCGAATTATTTGTCAATTAGATTTCACAGTAAGAATTTACAGCACGACTCAAACGCAGGAACGAAGGTAAATGACGTTAATTGTTGAGTGTCTTTTAATACTGTGTAAGCATACACATTAACACGTGTGCATTTACGGGGTGATTTCTCAGGCTTAAAAGCTCACCTTTTATAAAAGGTAAACACAAACTTTTTTCATTCTGAAGGGCACAAACCACGTCGGATTTCAGGACTGTGGGAGGAAACCAGAGTACCCGGACGAAACCCACGCAGACATGGGAAGAACATGCAAACTCCACGCAGGGAAGCGAACCCGGGTCTCTTAACTGGCACCTTTCACTGCGCCACCATGCCGCCCGCATACAAACTTAAAAGGTTTAAATAAAACAGAAATATATAACTTTTATTTTAACTTCCTAAACTTGTGGAGGGTGTATCCTGTAGCAAAGCTCTAACTTTTTTCATGAAAGCCCCTTTCAGTCAATAAGCCTTAAAAACAGGTGTAAAGATATTGACAACAAGCTACGCAAACCCACCAAAACATGGAATCGTTTAAATCAAGACGCTGCGTTACCTTCTTCCAGATCGGTCCTAAGTAAGGCGTTTGTATTTTTCCAAAGCAGTTCTGGTTTCCATCTGCATCTGTAGCTGAGTCGAAAAATACCATCCCATACTATTAGTTAACGATCAACACATTTCTATATGTTTTGTAAGCATACAATACAACTGATAATATGTTATGCTTATTTATCTGGTGTACCAAAATTTTCGCGCATTTAACGACTGAAATCCGATGTGGTTTGTGCCCTTCACAATGAAAAAAATTTGCATTTACCTTTTAATAAAAGGTGAGCTTTTAAGCCTGAGAAATCACCCCGTAAATGCTTGTGTTTTAATGCACACGTGTTAATATGTATGCGTACATAGTATTAAAAGACACTCGACAATTAACGTCATTTACCTTCGTTCCCGCGTTTGAGTCGTGCTGTAAAATCTTACTGTGAAATCTAATTGACAAATAATTCGGTGAATGAACTTGTGAAGAAGGTGGAGCTGGAGTATTACGTCACTTTATTAACGAAAATACCATGATGGGGGGCGGGGGGAGTGTGGGGTTTGACGGAGAGCTGAAGGCGGATGACGGAGATATGAGGGTGGATGACGGAAAACGGACATCGGAGAACTGAGAGCGGACGGTGGTGGAAGGAGGGAGGAGAGGGGAGGGAGGAGGGGTGACGGGGAATTCCTCGCAGGGAGGAGGAATATTTTGTCGAAGGTAGTAGGAAGGATGGAGTTTTTTCAGAGGGAGGAGGATGTCCTAAAATGGACACTGTAACGCGAGCTCCCTCCCCCTCTGTCTCTCAGAAGCACGCGAGCCCTCTCTCTCTGTAACATTGCAGCAGTTGTATAAACACTTATTTTTTAAATGAGTTTTAAGCACAGGGGGAAAAAAACCAGGCTCCCTGCATGCGCAGGCTCTCTCTCTCTCTCTCTCAGCAGCACGCGAGCCTCCCCAGCCCCCCCCCCCCTCTCTCTCAGCAGCACGGGAGCCCCCTCCCCCTCTGTCTCTCAGAAGCAGGCGAGCCCTCTCTCTCTGTAACATTGCAGCAGTTGTATAAACACTTTTTTTTTAAATTAGTTTTAAGCACAGGGGGAAAAAAAGGAACATTTGAACAAATCCGAACTTTATGTAAAAGCCAACCAAGATAGTAACATTGCAGGAGTTCACCATTTTCAATCAGGCGACTGACAGTAGTGGAGTCAGGCACAGAGAAGGTCCGCTGCTGAGAAAGCGTCTCGACTGTTGCAGGGCGGTGAGGCAGGTGAGACGCTAATGAAAAAGAGGCACAGGGCTTATTGGTTTTTAAAGACTGCTTCCTTCATTGTGTTTTAACCTCAGTTTTAAAGGATTGCGCGGCTCTCTCTCTCGGGCTGCCTGTGTGTGCCTCTGTGTCTCTCTCGCGCTGCCTGTGTGTGCCTCTGTCTCTCTCTGGCGCTGCCTCTGTGTGAACCAAGGTTCCACTGAGGTTGACTAACGAAAAGTCAACGTGGCTCAGAGCTGCATGTGGAGTGTGGCACAGACAAACAGAAATGACGGCATGTTTTCCGAGTTGGTGGGCGTGGCTCTGCGAGTTGTCGTCGTAGCCAATAGTCTTAGAGTTGGTGGGCGTGGCTCCTTCCTGCGAGCGCCATGGGTGTCTTACTTGTCGGTGGCTTAGTGAATCCACGCCCCTTCCGGCGTGCTTTCCATGGGTGGCTACTTGTCTTCCGGCTTAGTGAATTATATATATAGATGAGGACTTACAAATCCAACATAACTTAAAAATAAAAGCAGTAAACCATGGGCCATTTTTTGATAGCATAGTAGTTAGTGCAGCTCAATCCCTGGCCTGGTCATTGTCTGTGCAGGATTTTCATTTTCTTCCCAGTTGCTGTAAACAGTATGTGTTTTTATGTATTTTAACTTACCTACCTTATACTAAAGACCTGAACGTTAGGCTGAATGGCTAGTCTGGACTAACATGAGTAAGTGGGGTGGTGTGCATGACTGTGCTCTGCAGTGGACTGGTATTGCATTTATGGTTGGCTTCTTTTTTCAACCTACCTGACAGGACAGATTCCAGCTCTGACAATCCATCCCAGACTAAGAAGTTTTGGAAAATAGAGGGACAGATGGAGGAATGCATTTTTTTTTGTTTTCATTTGTTTTTATATTTTGTTATATTTTTCAGCAGGTAAAATGGACAATATGGCAAGAATTCAGCTAGATCAGTTGTGCTAGTTAGGTATTTACATTAGTTAGCAAGAATCGATGTAGTAGTGATCCACATATCTATTTTCTGAACCTTCTTGATGCAAATGTGGAGTTTGAAGAAGGCTGAGATCCTATCCTAGCAGCATCAGATGTGAGGCAGAAATCATACTTAGACAGGATGCCAGTCAATCACAAGTAATGTAATGCTTACAAACTCCTGCCCAAACATAGCCAATCTGAAGTTACCAATAAACTTGACTTGCACATAACTTGCAATGAACTCTTATTCTTTGGGTAATGTGAAAAAATAAGCATATCAACAGAAAATAAAAAAAAACACTCTACACTTTGCACTGTAGTAACTGCCGCTGGTCAGCTGAAACCTCACAACTTCTGGATTACAAGGCCCCTCAAAAGCAGCTTTCCTAAAGTGTAAGCTAAAGGAGAACCCTGTTAACTGTTCATGAAGGAAAAGGCTGTAAGCCATGAGATGCAGAGTACTTTCTGGTGACTTCAACTGAGCTCCTTTTCTCATTCAATCCCCCACCATACTGTGCAGCTCTGCCTCCTCACTTACATTATTACGGATAAAGAAATAATTAAAAGATGAAATAACATGCTTATGTGTCCCAAGGTAGTGTACGATTGTCTGTAGTTTAGGACTTTCAACCTTAAGGTTGCTGTTTCAGTTCCTCCCTTTGACTCGATGTGTTAATTTGAGCAAGTCAACCTGTCTGTGCTCCAAACATAAAAAAAAAATGCTTGTACACACATGTATGGAATTTTGAAGTCACAACTTGTCTCAAGTAAATATCAGCAAAAAATACAATAGTAATAAAAGTTAAAAAAAATTGATATCAGCTTCTAGTATATTACATCTTTTCTAATGAGATCAACTCATTGGTACAAGAGAGCAGCTTTGGGTAGCTCAGGTTATTCACATGCTAGGACTGAATTTGCACAAAAAAAAGATTATTACATATCAATGGTTCCAGCTGTTTCTTTTATGCAAACTCATTCCTGTGTGTACCCTACCCAGCAATTAGTTTAAAATTATTATTTGAAGAAAATTCTTGCATATAAAACAGACCTGTGCTGGGTTGTTCAGAGAGGCAAAACAAATTCTATTTCTAACCTAAATATAAATGCCAAAAAAAACAAAAGCATAGCAGATTTAATTAGGGCCTTTGTCATCAAAACTTGGCTTATTGCATTCATCTGAGCAACTATTGCAAGTAAGAAATATTGTTCAATAAGGATATTGTACCTTCCTCCAAGTTAAACAATAAGCACTTTTATACAGAAAACAATTAGCATCGTTTACAATAAAAAGCTGTGTTCTGTTTGTATGCTTGTGTGGTTGGCACAACTTCGTATTACCCCATATGGCCAAAAGTTTGTGGACGCCTGACCATCAGACTTATTTGAAATTGTTGGACATCCCATTCCAAAACCATGGCCAGTAATATAGAGTTGACCTCACCTTGGGGGCTATAACAGCCTCCACTCTACTCAGAAGGTTTTCCATAAGGTTTTGGAGTTTGTTTGAGAGAATTCAGCTAAAAGAGCATTTGTAAGGTCAGGTACTGATGTTGGATGAGAAGACCAGGATCACAACTGGTGTTCTAATTCATCCCAAAGATGTTCAGTAGGGTTGAGATCAGGGCTATGTGCAGGCCAATTGAGTTTCTCCTAGTCTTTAAGGACCTTGCTATGTGCACAGGTGCACAGTCATGTACAGTAGTAACAGAAAAAGGTCTTCCTCAAACTGTTACCAAAAAGTTTGAAACGCACAATTGTGTAAAATATCTTTCTATGCAGTAGCATTAGTACCCTTCACTGAAAACAACAAGCCTACCGCAAACCCAGAAAACAACCTCAGACCACTATCTCTTCTTCCTTCCCCAGACTTTACAAATAGGCAGTGTGTAGTCAGGAAGATAATGTTCTCCTGGCCACTAAACATAGATATGTCAATAAGACTGCCAGATAGTGAATCGCAATTCATCACTTATCAGTGGTGATGTGCTTTACGCCAGTTCAGCTAATATCTGGCATTGTGCATAGTGATCTTAGGTATGAGTGCATCAGCTTGGCTATGGAAACCCATTTCATGAAGATCTCGATGCACCATTCTTGTGCTTTCGCCACTTTAAGAAGCAGTTTGGAGCTCCCTTACGTGAAGGATAAAGGATTTTTATTCACTAAGCGCTTCAGCGCTTGGTGGCCATGCCCTGAGTTTTATGGTCTATTACTTCATTACGTCCTAGATGTTTCCAGTTCACAATAACAGCATTTATAATTGACAGGGGCAGCTCTAGCAGGGCAGAAATTTTACATACCGACTTGCTGTAAAGGTGACATCCTATCACAGTGTCACATTTAAAGTCATTGAGCTCTTCAGTACCACCCATTTTACCGCCATCATGTGCTAATGGAGACTGCAAGGCTATGTTCTTGATTTTTATACACCTGTTAACAATGGAGGCAACTGGAATACCTGAACTCAATCATTTGGAGGGGTGTCCACTTACTTTTGGGCATAGATAATACCACCATGGGTGGTGGATGCCACAGTACTACATGAACAACCCAAATTAACATCTTGCCTCACATTTTATTGTAAATTAAGTGATATATAGTTTTCTAGTTGGCTCAATCCTGGATTTTTAGCTAACAGAACACAAGAGTATTTCTGAACAGCTGAATTTCTGATGAGCTGCCATCATCCATTGGGTCACCTCAAGTGTGTCTTCTCTTCTGTTTATGATTACCAGACACTCACACAAAAGCAGGAATATCTTAAAATTAGTGGATGAGATTATTTTACATGATAAAGAAGACGGTCATTGATCAATTGTTGATGATTTTGTTAAGTGGCATGATAATTCCTTTATTGAGCTAATTATCTCTAAAACCAAGGCTATGACTGATGGCTGAAGATTTTTGATATTCCACTCCTTTGTTCTCTCAATTGTAATTACAAGGGAAAACTGTCAAAAAGATGGAGAACTACAGATATTTAGGGAAATCATTGATTACAGGCCTGCGTTATAGACACAAATATAATTTCACTCTTTTATAGTCATTCATTGAATGTATTGTTGTATTTGCTTTTATGTGTTGGTTTGGGAATCTTAACATATAAAAATAACATCTATTTCAACAACATTGCCACAATTGCCAGTAAAGTCATTGGCCTACATCAGTCCTGTCTCACAAGCAGGGTAAATAGAAAGCCTTCTCTATGCTTTCATACAGCAGCCATCCTCTGTTTACAAAATTTCAATTGTTGCAATCAAACTGCTGATTTACAGTATAGAACATTCCCAAGACTCAAAAGTAGTAGATTAAACCAGCTCTTTTATTCCCAGTGCAATAAGCATTTACAGTCTAGTAACTGTGATGGTCCTGATAAACTCATCAGTGTACTATTCTAAGAATCCTTGATGTTTTGTTCTGTTTAGAAAAATGTTTATACTGTAAGTTCCTATCTCATAACTTATTTTTTTCAACTGTGAAGCAATGTTTTATGTTTTAGAAGGTATATACAAGTGGGAATTATAGTAAGCCATTTTCTACAAATTTGAAAACGTGTGAAAATAAAAACAATTATACAGAAAGGCAAAAGAAAGTTTAGTCTACTAAGTGCAATGGTCTTGTAACAGTTTGTGCTGTTGTAAACAAACTAATACCTGAAGGTGGCATATTATAAAGATTAAAGCTAAACAGAATGACAGACAGATTAATAGGGCACAGCTTCTGTATGAGAGATACAGTACTTTAACCTTTTCAAATGACAGATTTCAGGTATTATGAAAGTCTTTTCATGCTGAACTGAAGTGCATGGTATTCTGGGAAAGCTAAAAAACAAAGCCGAATTTGTAGTATGTTACAAGATTAGAATGTGAAGCAGAACTTTGGAATGTTGGTTTGAGTCCGTCTGTTTGCAGCTCCAAACAGCTTTTGATTTCCATATTTCGAGAAGCTGTCTGCTTTACAAGCAGAAAGAAATTCATTTGTGGGTGCTTATTTTTTTGGTTTAGAAGTAGGAAAATGTAGCTGCTATTTACTAGACATTTTTTCAGTAAGAGTTTTCTCAGTTCTGGACTCATGTGGAGCTTTTAGTTCAGTTGCTGCTATTCTGAATCTTTTGTTAAAAAAAAACTCAGTTTCAAAAATAGTCTTAGGAGCCTTTATCAACAAGTTATTAACTAAAAAATCGATACTTTCAAGGAGATCTGTTTCTTACTGCTGGACACTTGGCAATGAGCCTTCTCCAGTAAAAATAAAAATAAAAATCTTTCTTTTCATTTTCATTTTCATTCCAGTTGGAAAGCCCAGAGAGTGGAAGGACTGGGAGAAGAACAGTATCTCCCCTGGAACATGAGAGGGCAGCTGTCCTTGGGTGTTGGGGCCACGGGAACAGAACTTGGAAGCTCAACCCTATGGGGGCCTGTGGCCACCGCCAGGGTGGCGCCTGGACATTTGCTAAGCCCTGGACTGCAGCACTTCTGCTACACCAGAAAGTGCTGCAGGAAGGTCATCAGGGAGCACCTGGAATACATCCGGGTGAACTATAAAAGGGGCCAACTCACTCCATTCAAGGAGCCGGAGTTGGGAGGCAGAGGACGAAGCTAGCGAGTGGAGGAGTGAGGGTGGCAGAGAAGAAGAAGAAGAATAAAGAAAGAAGGACTGAGCTGTATTGTGGCTGTTGGTGCACTGTATCAGTTGCTGTGAAGAAGGAGAAAAATAAAAGCATGTGTTTGGACTTCTGTGTGTCCCAGTGTCTGTCTGTAGTCAGGCTGAATGTCCACAATATATAATTTGTAACTAAGGAACTGGACCACCTGGAGCGACTTGCTGATACGAACCCAACAAGGTTGTATAATTCATTGTATTGCTTATATTTGCTGTGTGAAAGTTTAAATAAATCTCAGATTACTACCAAAGAACCAAGAAGTTATGATTGTTCATTCCTTGTCTAGATGTGGTCCTTAAGGCTCAAGAGGATGCTTTTGAGAAGCCCTCAATTAGTTGTAAACTTTGTTGAAGTAAAGGAATAAAAGTTAGAGACATATTCCCAGTGAGCAGTGGAGGATGCCATTAGAGGTCCCTGGGGTTTATGGTGCAGGGTACAATACAGGCAGTGATATAGGTAAGAGGTTATTGATAACAGTTGTATGGTTGGGTTTGATATTTCTTCCATTCCCCCATTAAGAAAAGAACCTAAACGTTTAGTTGGTGATCCAATAACACAATAAAACAACTTGCATTAAAGTAATTGGATTCTTAGGACTGGTGCTCTTCCAAGGCTGAATGTAATTCTTCCATAATTGGGTCTAACTTTCCACTATCTAAAAATGGATTTAAGTATATTTGATTGACTTTGTTTCTTTGTCATTAAGTAAATGCCAATTATTTTACAGCCCAAGCAATACCATAGGAAGCAATCTGTCTTATGCTGAAATTGAGAGACTAACATATATTTTAGTGCCAGTACTTATACTAATTATTATTTTATCTAAAAGAACATAAGTTTTTATAGACAGTTGCTTTTCCCTTAAATGCAACACTAGCTATATATAAAATAAGCAACTAAAATAAAAAATAGCAGCAATTAGTGTTTCACTAAAACCTGTGCGCACTCAAAAAGGCTTTGTGAAAAATGGTGTATTTAAAGTAATTAACTTTTCACTTACACTTACAGTCTCTAATTAACTACCAGTACATTGAGAACTCAAGATATTCTCTTGCATTACAATGAAGGAATTTTTGGGTGTGTGTTTTGCACCACTTATATTTTTGTTACTACTTTTCATCTTATCTATACTGTATGTGTTGCATTTCTAGTAATGGTTCTTAATTTGTATCTTGGTTAACTCTTATGTATAATTTTCACTAATATCAATTCAATTAAGTAAACAACTTTATACCAGGATAGTGTTTAGCTGATCTCTTATTAATAAATTGTTGTCTTGTTATTATAATAATAGCCACTCAGGGTCATCAAAGTTAGATTTTCACCAGATAAAATTATTAGTATTATTATTATTGGTCTCAGATATTTGTTTGAAATGTAAAAATGAAATAAAAAATTAATTATTCACACATATCATTTGCAGGCTGCAGTGCCTATGTTGATTTTAACTAATATTAAGTGTAAAAACTTCCTGCTTGTCCTCAAATGTCACCTCTTTGCTGCTCTATCCAGAAAATTGTAAAAGCTTTGAGAAGTCAGTTTGTCAACATCTAGCTTGATGTCTCACAGTTAACAAGTAACATAATACTTCAAGATCTGTGTTGTGATTTTAACAGCTTCACCAAAAACATGGAGAACATATGGGACACTCAGCTATAGTTGTGGTCTGTTTGGAGGGTTGAAGTAAAAACTGGACAGAGCTGCCAATTTAGAGTGCTGGTGCATTGTATCTCACTCAGTTTGGAATTAATGTAGTGTAGAGTACGCATTTTATCATTTTTAAAGGGGGTTGTCAAAAAACTCAAAAGTAAACTGCTGTTCTTTGAAATCAGTGATATATCAGTACAGAGTAGGCTGTTTTTTCCAGTTAATCCAGCACTTGGAAATGTTGCAGCTCTGATTTGGTCGAAAATTTGACTGATGGACAAAATAGTACGTAATAATTTATTTATACAAGGCCTTTCATTTATGGCTGTTACAGTGTTGTTCAATAAAAATAATACAAAAAACATAAAAAGAAATAGAAATAAGGCTACAGAACTAATGTCACTGAAAAATAAAAATGACTTAACTTTATAATGTTTTCAAATGCCTATACAAATATATCAGAAAATGTTCTTTTTATCAATTTCAGATTTCAAACTTAGATTAAAAACAACCCAGACTTATAAGGAAAACAAGTTAATGGAAAATAATGATATTTTATTTAAATGTTACTTACCTCAAGTCATTTGTAGTGGCGGCCAAGAAGGATTTTTAATCTCATATTTTTATGGAGAAATTAAATATTGAATATTCAAACACAGCAGTGTTAACAGAGTATCAATGCAAGAGTGTGCCAAACAAAGTAAAAAAAAGTCCACAGAAAAAAAAGGAACTCATGTCACATAATCCACATGTCTAATATCCATTTGTGTGGTTAAAATGTGAAAAATGTGTGCATTTTTGCTGAAATATTATGAACAGTTACTTCCTGAAAGCTGAAACTCCTGAAATGCCAACAAGCAGGACATATGCCCACAATACTGTGTGTTAGAATTGAAGCTCTTACTCTCCAGTCTGTTCACTGGTGAAGAAACCTGTCTTTCATTTAAATACAAAGCATTATGGGAATGACATCTTCCTTGTTGATATTTAATGCAGAGCCTCTTTTTGTGTCTCTGAAAACACTCTCCATGATATCTTTAAAGACTGGATTGACATCAGATGTCCCTGGTACAGCCAAGGCAACCAAATTAGTCTGTGACTCAGGAATTAGTGGAGACTTCTATGATTCTGACTGATGGATCAAACTAAGACAGTAACACAACTGTTGCTTGTACACTTTGGCCTTTTTCATACTCTGGGTTACAAAATACTTCTGATTTGCCTTGAAAAGACTTTGCAGAGGCCTGTTGAGGAACTTTTATCACTTGTACATCTACAGCCTCTTAGACCTTTGACCCAGGTGAAAAATGCAACTGTTTTGCTTTTAAGGGGCACCATAAAGGCATATTTCGAAAGGATGTTGATTCAAGTCAGGATGATTTTCATACCACTGGCATAGCATTGAAATGGCTCATGTCCGCTAAATCCATCTGCCATTGTCAGTCCACTGTGGGCACCACCGTCCTGTTCCTCTCAACTTTCACCCAAGCAGGTTTATACATGCTATACTAGTCACCATGCCTTTCCTATACCTTTTCCCACTTCAGCCTCGCACCCCCACTCCTTTGCCCTTCTACACATTCCATTCACTCCAGTAAAACTCACTGGCTCCTTCAGCCAGTATTATATCCACTACAAAGCATCCCCCACTATCTATACACACACACCGACATGTTCAAATTCCTAGATAGAACCATATAAAAATGGCCATTGACTTGTAATCCTTTCCTACCTGCCTTTAAAAAAAAAACTATAACCCCCTCACTTCGACCAGCCACTTCCATATCCAGCCCTCACTGACATCTATATCTGGCGCCCTCACACCTCCTAAGGCATGAATTGTGCCCAATACCGGCTTCCCATTTCATGAGGGCTGAGGATAAGGAGCAAATTATGCAAATCCGTACATTCTTATTGCTTCAAAAGGGGGCATCTGCCACTTTCAATATGCTCTATTCTGATGGCTAAAGTGCTTTTTGAAGTAAGATGTTATATACTACTCATTGCATTCTGTCAGCAGCTCCTGTTGTGTCCATGTCCCAGTCAGAGACCAAAGTTTTAATCCAACACTTTATGAAGAATGTGAGCAGTTCCCTATCAGTAGCATCTTTTGTAAATCTTGAGCTGTAAAGTGTCCTGGCAGCTCCTGTACTTGATGGTATCTGCAACCAGAACCACCAAAGTCACAAATCTAGTCTTGGTGCCCCACATGCTGTTGATCAATCTCCAGATATTTACATTTGCTATGCTTTTCAGCTTCTTTTAGTAAAATGTTGTTGTCATCTGAGACTGCTGCGTTGATCAGCAGGCATTGCTTCTGTTGCCTGTGATGGCACGACAATTTTAGGACGGTTTGCTGAAATGGTACGATCAGTTTGCATTGCCATATGCCACATGATAGTAGTGTCTCTGCTGTTGACAACATCCTCCGTCATGTGTTTGTACCGTTTCTTAGGCATTTTTGCACCTAGTGCACCACAGATCGACCAGTGCGCTTAGCTGGCAACCTTGTTTTGCCAGTTTACATATTCAATAGACACCAACATTGTACATTCTGTGACGATTATTGCTGAATGTCTCCTCAGCCTTGCTGCACATTCTGCTCTTACTCTCAACCAACTGCTTTAAGATGTTCTGCTTTTGTTAGCTGGTGTTAAGTGCCTGGTCATGAGCTGCAATGAGTAGGATTTCAGTCTCTCCATTGAGCTGAGAGTTGTTAAGCCATATACACACTTTTGTCCTCAATGGTAGTACTGACTAGGCAGTGGCTTTTTTCCAGCAGCTCAATCTTCTTGGTTTCAGTGAGGGTTTTCAGTCTCATCTTTGTTGAAGATTGGTTGATGGGTTGCACTGGCAAGTACTTTCTGCTGATTTTCTTTGCTGTTAGTATAAAGGGAATATTTTTTTTCTGCTGTCCTCATCAGCCTTCACAAGCTTGGTGAGCTTATCTCTACCACACTTGATGTAATCACACAACCCAATGATGGTACTCTTGTGTGTAGACACGAGTTTGTTGAGTCCACAGCTACTATTCTGTGTCTTGACATATACTTTTTCAACATTTGCTTTTGGAAGTTGAATTGCATGCATGGTCAGGAGTTTCCTGGTCTTGGTGTCTATTCTCTCAATGGGACATCACTTCCAATAAATAATTCCAAAGCTCTACATGGGAATTATAATTTCCAGTTGCCACCCTGTTAATCCCAGAGATCGTGTTCTTCAAGATGAGCTCTGACTTCAGGACCAGGCACAGTTATTGATAGTATTCCTTTGCTATCTTCTCCTTCATCTTAATATGATGAATACCATTGATTTTATTGACACCCACGTATTTATAGGCTTCTTCCTGGTACAAATTTTGAAACCTTATCTTGTCATCTAGCTGGATGTTTCTGCTTTTAACAAGTTTGCCACCTGTGAAGACTGCAGAGGCATACTTAGCCAAGCCTAACTTCATTCTGATTTCATCACAAAATACTTTGACTGTAATCATGTCGTGGTTAAGCTAATACTCATTTTCAATGAAAAGCTTGAGAACATCCATATAAAGCAGATGATTTATGTATTGTTTCTTGTCAACTGCAAGCATGTCTTTTGGGCATATTTGTTAGCTGTATCAATGTCAAGCAGAATAGCAGAGGAGACAGGGAGTCATTTCCCGATCTTGACGCATCCTCATTTTTGAAAGGGGAACATTTTCATTCTTTCATTGACTCCTCTATAAACTGAGTGATTATTGGACACACTCAGTAGATTGTCAGTGCTTCAAAGATCCAGGAATACGTCACACTAGGCCTTCGTGTAGTCTATCCCAGCCATTCCCAGCTTCCTCTTTAGCTTTTTAGTCTGGGTCACTATACTCTTACTGATGAGCAGCTGATCTTTGTACCCTCTTCACTCCTTTTATCTGTTCCATTCATCAGGTAGGCTGCTGATGCTCAGCAGATGATAATAGATCCTGTTGGTATTCACAGCTGTGAGAACCTTGTATGTGGCAAGCAGGCAAGTGTTTGGCCGGTAGTTCTTTGGCTCTCTCATACCCTTTTGAAAGAAGGAAAGTGGTTGCAGATGTTAAACACTCAGGTCTGCTTCTTGGATATTTGATGCTAACATTCAAGGCCCTGGTTAGCTGCTCATGCACAGTACTTGAGTGCTTAACCCAAAAAACCTGAAGCTTACCTGGGCTGGAGGATTTATAATTGTGAGTCTAACCACATTGGACTTAATGAACTTTGTGTTCACTCCAGGGCTCAGTTGACATAGACTTGTGTGCTTCTTCTTCCTATTGGATCCAGGCAGCTTTGATGTTGTGAGTGATGCGATCTTCTAGGATTCTACACCATAACTATTTGACATGGTGCTGAGATGGTGGTTCCTTGAGAGTGACTTTCTGTTTATTCAGTTAATTATAGAATGTCTTTGCATCGTCCCAGAAGTGCTTGTTCTGGTGGTAGTACTCACTCTGGTTTGTGTGAAGAACCCATGGCACACAATGCAATAGGTTAGATAAAACAGGGAATGAAAAAGTACAGCAGATTATCAAGCCTGCATGAACATTATTTTTATTGAAACAGAGATTATGCAGCTCCAACTTTCCAATGTGTTGAGAGTGCATACATCACATAGCCATGCATGGTTAATAATTAAAACCTTCAAAGAGTACAATGTACAAATTTGTAAAATGCAAATATGAGTTTTAAGAGCCTTCCACTAACTTTGAATTAAAACCTTATAACCAGTATGTGAAATGCCCTGTGGTAATTAAGGTTCTTCCTAATACTCACGTGATGTCAGAACATTGAAATCTTAGTCTGGTACTATGGAATGTACAGTAAATTAACTGGATAATCCTAACACTTAGGGTTTACTTATCTTAAGTAGGTGAATCTCATCACACATGGAGCCATCATGTATTTTTAACCAACATCACATGGCAGAGCAAATTTTCTTGACACATACACACTTAGGAGCTGTGAAAATCTTTTTTAGCATGTAGTGATGCACAATAGGGATCCATGGCAGCGTGAGAGTTTTTATATAAAAATGGAGTGGTTTGAGCTCTATGGGTGTGGATACTGCTGTAGAGCTGGGTGGCCACCAGTGTTTGGTATGCAGGTGAGCTGATTGCTTGATTAGCTCATCTGTAACACATCAACACTTCGTAGATCATAATTAGAACTCTGTACTCACAGTACTATAAAGGGAGCCTGAGTAGAGAAATGTGAAGAATCAGACTGAATGAAAAGAAAAGAAAGTAGCAGAGTTTGTTGGCATCAATGGGGAGAGTGAGAGAGGAGAACTGGATGAGAAAGCAGTGCAGAGGACAGGAGACTTGGCAGTTGGGAGTTGGCCCATGAGGAGCATGCAGACAAAGCTCATGGGTAGGGTTGTTCCTGCTGAGTACCTGAGAAGCAGGAATGACTGAAGGGCTCAAGGGAGGCCTGAAAGTGAAATTGGAGGGATGATGGAACCAGGCTTGTGACACCTCAACAGTGACCAGCTGAGGTACCAGGAGCACAAGCCTTTTTAAGGGTTGACTGGAAATGCTGGTGTCTCAGCTTCCAGGTGGAGATACAGTACCCGATGGATGAGCTGGGGCTGAGAGAGAAGATTCGGAGAGGCACCAAGGCTTGGTGAGAACCTGTTTTTGGATAATTTTTTGACTGATTTTAACCTTCATAGAGTCACTGTTTTTATCATGGATTAACAAACACTGTTTGTTAATAAAATGCACTGTTGCACCAACCTCCTGTTGATTTGTTTCCTCATTTGTCCTAGCCCATCTCCGTTCATGACTATCGATGTCCTGTATTCAAGGACAAGTATGCCAGCTATGGGCAACCCAGGCGTCACATGGCTCCACTCTGAGTCTTTCCCTAAGATTGCCAAGAACCTTGTGCTGGATTCTTAAAGATGCCTGCTGTCTGTTGGAAAATTTAAGATTTGTTTGGTAGCACTGCCACAGGTTCATCCCAATAACAGGCTTGTTAATTGAGCAACAATAAATAGCAACATCGTACATCACATGAGACTAAAGAGACTAATGACTTAACTTTCCCATTTTCATGTGCCATGGGAAATGCCTCCAAAACAGCAAAATATGGTTGGCCTCAAGCTGTTCCTGAATAATGTCATAGGATAACAGTATTGACAATCAGCGTCACATTGTTTATCATTACTGAGACGATGTCCAACACAGACAAAGACTAATGCCCATGTGGGGTTCTGATTTATTTGTTTTCTATGAAAGTCTCTGTGTTCTTTCTCAAATGCTCCAGATTTAAAGGATGAGCTCTCCTTCCTTGCAACTCCAGTATCTAGCCCTGTACAGCAAGTGAAATGCACACAGACGTCTGCTTTCCAGACCTGCTTGTGAAGAGCTTTCTGCAAACTGCTGCATTATTTTCTGGTAACTCAGTAATGGGCACTAAGTGAGTTATAAAACCTTAATATGTATTTAAAACTTATTTTCAGGGACCCACGCAATTTTGATGTTCTTTCTGTCTTTTATGGAGCCTACTGGATTAATTAGGTGTTTCTAAACCCCCTGGGAACTCCTCCGTATTTTGCATTTTGTTCGAAACACAAAAATTGGCATAAAGAAAATAGGGAAAGGAGGTTAAAAATGAGAAAGAGAACCTACATAAACAAGAAGAGTCCTTGCATCATACACATGGATCCTAAATAACATACCATTGTAAAATGTCTCAACTCAAATAATCCATTTTGGTGTCACTTGAGGTATGGAGCCAAACCTGGCAGCTCTGGGTGTAAGACAGGAAAGAGTCCTAGACAGGGTGGTAGTCCATCACAGGGCTAATTCACACATATGGCCAAACTCAACAGTCATACAGGTCCAATTTGAAATTAACATTAAAGCTAACACAAGTCTTAGTAATGTGGGAGGAAAACTTAGAATACCCAGAGGAAAACACATGCATACTCTATGAGAAACACAAATAGACTCAGACTTCACTTGCAGGGTTAGATCTGCCTCTCCACTGATTTCTGAAACTATTCAGATGTTCTTTTACTGTGCATGGCCAATTTTTTGCAAGTCAGTGGGGAAACTATTGTTGTGTTAACATACAATAGGGCCCAGTAGATTGCCCTGAAGATGTGTTGGACTGACTGTCTGATTGACAGCAACCTGTCAGAGAGGTAATTAATGTGCTGCATTCCACAAGTTTCTGGAAGGTTTGTGCTACATTGTAAAGAGAACTGTGGTACCATTGCACCCTTAATATACACAAAAATATAGTACTATGTCAAAAAAGACTTGGTGGCTGTCTTATTAAACATTTAACATGTACTGTATATGAACATTGTCCATGTCAGTGCTAACTTATTTACATTTTAATCCATACGTTCTTCATGCATTGTATACCTTAAGAAAGCATCCTGCAAAGTATATATACTGTAGTATGTTTTTAAAGTGAATTTTATAGCAATGCCTGCAGCACTTCAATCTAATTTCTGACCCCGCTCAGTTCTTCACAGGGTGGCATGTTGCAGGTAGCTATCACCTTTACCATATGGAGGAAGGTTTTTTTGGTTGTAAAGTACTCTTGTGTACATTTAAGATTATTCAATATATGCTTTAAAGAAGTCCTGTTTTTATATGGTACATAATGAATATCTTCAAATATATAATAATTCACAAAACAGAAGAGTAAAGTAAAAGCATACCATTGTGCTATGTTGTCAAGTTAGTACTTAAATAAAAGGCAATAAACAGCATCTAGAAAACATGTGCAGCAGTCAAACGCAAAGCAATGAAAACAATGAAAAAGTATTACTAAGGCCTGGTTAATAGTGTGTGAAATTAAGTAGAGAACAGAAGTGCACAGTTGTATTCCAGCTAGTGCCACAAATTAAATAAATAATAAGTACTACAAAGAGTCAGAAACTGTACATTATGGACACTGTCAGACAATAACACGCCTGTTTACTTTCACTGCTGCTAGGACACCAGAGTTCATTTGGGTTATGTAAAACAACAACCTTTCAATAAATAATGCTTATCACTGTTTCAGCAGTACCAAAAATTAATGTCTAATAATAAGAGGAGTAAATAAAGGTAAATACCTAAGAAAATGATATCCATACACTTCCCTCACATGACTTCCAGAGAAAAATCTTTTTTTTTCTCATTAAACAGTGAGTGTATGGGACTGCCAAATGTATATTTGTCATATTATTATATTTATTCTGGCACGAAAGCAGAAGAGATTAATTTTTATTTAATTATTTGGCTGGCACCTTTATGTTACAACTTTTGAATTACAAGTCATTACATTTCTTTTATTTTACCAGTTGGACCACAGGCATGTGAAGTGACTTGCTCATGGGCACATAGTCTCAGTAACAGGATTGGATCTCTACAACCTTAGGGCTTAAGTCCAAAGCCTTAACCACTATGCCACACTGCCTTTCAAATAAGATAAAATAGGATGGAAGACCAGTGAAATGCACATGTTTAAAATATATATTCATTTCTCCACAATCTATGGATGGAAATTGTGATTAGTAAAGATTAATGTGTGCCTTTGATCTGTTAAGGTATAAAAGACAAACATAGAGACCAAACTTAGTGAAGCTGCTAAAATATGCCATAACCACAATTAGGAAAACAGAAACATGTGACTACATAATTATGGCTACCAAATGAAAGTCATCCTTTCTGAGAATGTCTTTCAAAAACTCCTCATTGATTACATTGATTACATATTGCCTGAAGAAGGGGCCTGAGTTGCCTCGAAAGCTTGCATATTGTAATTTTTTTAGTTAGCCAATAAAAGTGTCATTTTGCTTGGCTTTTCTCTACATTCATAATGGCTATCACGGTACAACACCCTAGTACTAAAAACACCTCAGCAATAAAAAACACCTCATTTAGCACCATATTCATTTACTTCTGCTGAAATATTCCAAAAAAGGAAGTGTGCCGATGCTATTTACCAGGGCCAGCAAATTAAATAATGCTGTCTTAGGTAGACACATTTTTACCAACCATCACTCACTGACCTTCCCCATGTAAATATATTCTTTCTAGGCACAAGATGATACACTAAATACACATAACAATAATGTATTGTGACACAGGCTTCATAATACAGTACTTCCTCGATTTAGCACATCCACGGAATAACAGACAAAATAATTAATAAAATTGTGAAAAAGATGAGTATTAATAACAAAAAATGCTTTACAAAGCCAAATATTTAGCTAACCTGTATGAGGAAAATAATATTGTGCCTCTGTTTGTTATTCTTCTCCATCAACATCTGCTAAGGAGTGGGAATCAAAGGTGGAAGAAATGTATTATTCTGCCAAACATCCTGGTGAGTACCTATAATGTAACTGCTATATCGAAGAATGTCTTTGGTACCATAAAGATAGCAGCTTACACTAATGGACTGTGCAAGCAAAAAGTAGATCTTGTTGCAGAATGTCTGTACAGCTTTCATTGTGATATACTGTATTCACTTATTTTCCCTTAGTTTTGCAAATGTATCTAAAGATTGTACAAAGTGCCATAAATGTGTCCTGTAGACACGATGTTCTTGTTACTTGGATGTACCTTTGGTGCTGTAAGCTGCTAATTCCAGTGTTTAGCATACTGCTTCTGCTAAATAAATTAAAAAATAATGACAGTGAGTAGCATAGTGGTACATTGGTCAGTGCTTTTTCATCACAGGTCTGAGGACTTGGGTTTTGATCACTTGTTGGTCACAGCCTGAGTTGAATTTCAATATTCTTCCTTTTTCACATTGGTTTTCTCCTACATTTTATAATTGGATAGATAGATAGATAGATAGATAGATAGATAGATAGATAGATAGATAGATAGATAGATAGATAGATAGATAGATAGATAGATAGATAGATAGATAGATAGATAGATAGATAGATAGATAGATAGATAGATAGATAGATAGATAGATAGATAGATAGATAGATAGATCGAACAAACTTTGTCTCCAGGTGGAAATTAGGCCTTTAACAGAAGCTGTTTGAATAAATAAATAGATAAATAGGTAGATATGTAAGTACATAAATATACACACATATCAGAATGACTATAAATCAAGAAAATTACAAGGAAAGAAAAGTTCTGAGTCTGACTTGGCTGTCACATTCCTTATCATTGCATTGTAAGCTATCCATCCATCCATTATCCAACCTGCTGTATCCTAACTACAGGGTCACAGGGGTCTGCTGGAGCCAATCACAGCCAACACAGGGCAGAAGGCAGGAAACAAACCCCGGGCAGGTTGCCAGCCCACCGCAGGGTGCGTGCACACACACACACATGGGACAATTTAGGATCGCCAATGCACCTAACCTGCATGTCTTTGGACTGTGGGAAGAAACCGGAGTACCCGGAGGAAACCCACGCAGACACGGGGAGAATGTGCAAACTCCATGCAGGGAGGACCCAGGAAGTGAACCCGGATTTCCTTACTGCGAGGCAGCAGCGCTACCCACTGCGCCACTGTGCCGCCCGCATTGTAAGCTATCTATCTACTGTTATATTTTATAACAGCCTGGGAATGTTTTTAGTAATGATCTTCCTTTAAGTAAAATAAAGAACGTTACTCACTCAAACAAACATTACTGTTAGCTATCATACATTGAACAACAAATACGAAACAGATAATTGTGGAACAATAAATATAGCTTAGTCTTAATAATCTTAGTACTGCCAATTTATAAATGTGTAACTAAAGAAGATTTGTCAGTTATTGCTTCATAAGTGCTTATTTACTTAATGATCTTTATCTTTATGCTCACTGTTTGTGTGTGTGTGTGTGTATGTTTGAAAAAAGGTGTGTTAGTTTATAATTGGATATGACAATCGTTTATAGTACTGTGCAAAGGTCTTGTGTCACCCAAGAAAGCTAAAAAGAAAACACTATAAAATGTTGCAATAACTACACATAAACGTGTAAACAATAAAATATTAACAAGTGTTTTATATATGTTAATATGTAAGCCTTGGCGAAACATTGATTCAGTGTTATAGCTTTTCTAAGATCATAAAAAGTTATTGTAGCATTTTCTTTTCTTTTTTTTACTTATTTTTACTAGCATCTTTATTCACATGTTGATAATATCATAAAGTCAAGCTACTTTGAAACAAAACTTTTTGATGCCTCATATCCCAAGGCCTCTGTTTGGCATATGTGTGTAGGCTGGTTTAATGTCAAGAAGGCTTAGTTCTAACATCATGGTGGCTGTCTTAACAAAATAAAAGCAAGGCAGAACCATAGAAATGATCAACACTTTGTTTGGATAAACAAATAGCCTTTTTACATACTTACTAGCTTTGTAAGTTTTAGGTTTTGACTTGTTCTCAGTTAGGCCAGTGAAAAAGCCAGAAAACTGGGGAGCCTAAAAACAATTGAGTCGGGAAGCCATAAGGGTAAGAGGGTATGTGGGGGGTCCTTTTTGGAAGTGAGTGGCTCCACTGATTGCATCGATTGATCAAAGGTCCAGGGTGAGAGGTCCCCTTTGGACTTGCACAGATCATATACAAATGTTTGGGGAGGCCTGGCTTATGAATTGCACTCCACAGTAGCTTCATTCTTGAATTAAACAATAATTTGTTTGTTTTTCCCATTCAGTTTGCGCTAATCTGGTTTTTTTTTTGAGTGTTAAAACTCACTTTGAAAGTACAGATGTCTTTCTTATCTCAATAATTTTTTCATATTTTATTCATCTTACTTCATCAGTTTTCAGTATGAAGTTATTAAACAAAATCTTTAGAGCTCCCTCCTCATCACCATTATATCTGTGCAGTAGATTTACTACACAGGACATCTCTGCCTCTGGTCTGGTTATCTACTCTTTATTAATTAAATAATAATATTTATTACAGTCACTTTTTATCAGACTTGATCTTTGGAGTGCATATAATTTAATCAGGAGGATGAAAAGGGTTAATGGAATATAGCCTTGTAACACAATATCAGGACACTGTGAGTGCCTTGCCATACCATGTGACTTGGAGAATGTACCAGCAGTTTTTCATTTGTTAACAACATCTTTCATGATATTCTTGAAGCTTATGTATTGGTAGAAACAAACATGATATGTTAGTTCTTGATGCCCAAGTTATTCAGATTTATTAATTTAACAACTATATACTATTCTGTTGCCAATGGCATAATGAAGAACGTCCACTGAGAACTGGAAACATAATTCTGCTCAAAGTTTAGGTTACTTCCAGTCAAAATGAAACAAATACTTAAGCTGACAGAATTTTTCTAGGAATATGGCACAAGTTATTCTCCAACTGAGTCTAGGATTTGGTATAAATCACCAATTTTATCGGTTTCAGTTGAGCCTATTACAGTTTTCATATTTTCTGGTCCAGTTCCCTACCAGATAGCTCTAGAAACTAATTTTTAAGTACATCCTTCATTTCATGTCTCCTGGTTAAAATATTCTTCAAATGAGTGCTTATTCCTTTTTACCATCTAGTTCTCTTTACGGTTGACAGAGAACCTGCATATAGTCCAGAAGATTGTAGAGTTTTGTCCTATTGAATTGTGTATCCTGTATTTATTTGTCTTGCATGATTATTATCCTAAAGAACATACTTGTGTACCTGCCAAGGATGTGCATGCCCTCATGTTGCTACAACAATTTCACCAGAAACAGCATATGTGTTTGAAGGGGTGTTTTGTCAAATTATAAAAAGAAAGCATATCATTTTATTTATTAAATAATGTGATTATTTTTCTCACCTTATTTAGTTGTATGTTGATGATATAAACTTCCTAAAATGGAAGAATATGATAATGGTGGCAATCTTTAGAAGAGCAAGCTCTGTGCTCAGAAAGATAATGTTCTGTTAAAGGAAAGACTTTTCTTCTAATGAGAGAAAAAAGTTCTCCACAGTGAAGCCATTGATCTGGAGGCTTGAGCCTGTAGAAATAACCTAAAAATCACTGGGCCAATACAGTCCAATTCAGCTCCTCAAGCAATTGATGTAGCTTAAATGATTCCCAAATCTTTCAAACTATGCTCATAAGATAATACAGTTGAATTGAATGTACGTGGGCCATGACGAGTCTGGTATTCATCACTCTTTCATTGTCAAATTCAAAAAACTATCTGCTTCTTCTGAAGGAGGCTTGTTTTTAAAATATTTTTTATGAAGAGGTTCATGTTAGTTTTCACCAAGATTTCACTTCTATAACAAAGCAGTGCAGGAAAAAATGGTAACTTTCATTAAAAGATAAATTCAGTATTTTTCAAGCCACATGAAATTGCAGTCTAAAGTGAAACAGGTTTTATATACAGTATATCAAAAAAAAAAATTAACTAGCCCGCTCTTGTGTTTTATAATCAAGTTTATGGATACATGTGTTGCCATTGTGAAAATTAGCCATAAAACTTGTAGAATATACCCACTTTGAAGTATAAAAGGTTTGGTTTAAGTAAACATGCCTCTCACGTTTCTGTGGCTTACATGTGAGAATAAAAGTAAAATGAAAAAAGAAATGATCACAAATTTTTGATACTGCTTTTTAGAGGTAAAGATACAGTTCTTGCTGGCTTCTCTGATCAATTTTATTAACTATTTTCTGCTTGTTATCTTACTTTTCCTTATGCAATTCTGTTTCTTCAGCAGTTATGGTCTGCCATGACTTATAATAACAGACAGATGTGCACTCAAATCAGATTTTTTTTTCCCCTAAACCATGCTTACTATTTGCCTATTGCACTCTGTGTTGTTGAGAAGACATAGACTACAGAGTGAGATTCATGCCAACTGGCAACATAGTGAAATGTGCACATATAAGTTTCATTGTGCTTTGTACAAATAAAAAATTCAGACGTAAGCGCCTGTAGACTTTACACCCTAGGATCCAAGTTACCAGAACTAATCTATAGCATTTCAGTAAATATTTGCCGCTGTGATTCTGATCATAAAACAGGTCATTACAATTGCAGTTGATGAGAAGAATTCATAATTAATTGCAGAATTAGGTATTTGTTCCTCTAGAGTGCCTAACTAACTAACTAACTAATCAGCACATTGTCATCAAATAACAGGCTTAAGTTTCAAGTCTGGCATTTTTCTGTCCAGCTGTTTAGGCTCTAGACTGTCCTCAAGAAACTGTGACACACACCCATCATTGAGATATCAATGTTTTCGGTATCAGGGTACCCTAAAATGTTGAGATCCATTGAAAAGCGTAAATCAAAATAGGTTATTTGACACACAAAGCTAAAATAAATATGACCTAAACTAATTACACTGCATTGTTTTTAAATAAAAGCCTTACATTTTTGCATGCCACATTTCCCATGGGGTGTCGTGTGCAAACATGATTAAAATGAAGCAAAGCTCAGAAGATGAAAAAGGCAGAGTGTGTGATAGAGCAGGCTGAAATGCCACAGGACAATTATTACGTTTTTTAATGCATGATGCGTCGCTCTTGCTAAAGAAGAAAGGAGTGAGGAAAACATTTTTGAGTGACAAAAGTCACTGATACCAATCACTTAAATACATGGGGAAAATGTTCAGTCTAAATGTAGGATCTGGTGCTGTGAGGCGCCACCACTCCGACGATGCTGAAACATCTGTATCAAACTTACTAAACTTAAAACTGATTAAACATAGGTGAAACGGCATTGCTAGATTAGCTCTAGTGTGTGTATATGTTTGCTCTGCGATGGACTGGTGCCCTGTCCAGGGATTGTTCCTGCCTAGTGACCCAGTGCTTGCTGAGATACGATCCAGCTATCTCATGACCCTGCCCTGGGTAAGAGGATTAGGAAGCTGGAAGGATGCCTATGATGTCAGTTCAGTTTTTCTCACTTGATTGCATGCTATGCATGTGCTCAACATTGTATCTCACTAAAGCACAAGCATGGATTATCAATCCAAAAGCAGCAGGCAATACCTTTGGAAAATAATGAAATAAGCATCTGTATAGTGTGGAGACTGGCTCGGACACAGACAGGCAGACACGTTCATGTCACCCAACACACGTTTATTATACATTATTTACAGTTATATTGCACAATCCCAGTGCACAAAGCACCAATCACCCTTTCAAAGTCCTGGCCACAACACAATGCCTTTCTCTTTCTCTGGTCCGCTTCCACTCCTCTCCAGCACGCTTTGTCTTCTTCCTCCCGACTCTCACCCTGACTGGAGGGAGGCGGCCCCTTTTATGTGCCCCGGATGGGCTCCAGGTGCATCGTTAGGGCCTCCGTAGCCACACCCCTGTGTGGCGGAAGCTCCCAAGGTGAAGCTGGAAGTCCACCGGGTGCCCTCAAGTTTCTTCCCCCCAGCACTTCCCGGTGTGGCGGAAGTACTGAGGGCCAACACTCCCAAGGCATTGGGGCGCCCCCTGGCGGTGACCACGGGCCCCTACAGGGCTGAGCTTCCAAGCTCCGTACCCGTGGTCCCCAAAGCCACCAGGGAGGACGCCCCCTCGTGTCCTGGAGGAGGCACAAGCCCTCCTCCACTCCTCCTAGGCGTCCCGGCCGGGCATGGATGCCCGCCGGGCACCACAATAGTGAAACAATATAAGCAATTGTAGATATGACTTTTTTCAGTTATTATTGTCTAGTTGTCTACAGATCACAGACAGCAATTCACACGTGAGCATCAACATCTAATAATGTCTGCAATGGCCCATGGTGATGACCTTCTGAGGTAAATTCACTCCTCTGGTCCTGAAGGGTGCAGCAAAGACTAGCTGCGAAATAAAGCACACTACCACTCCTTTTAAAATGGCTGGATCTCACAACAGTGTTTTGCTTCTTGCTTTTATTCCTTTTTAAAATGACATTGATGCACTATTTTGCAATATGTGTGTAACATCAAGATGCAGATCAATACTCCATAACATTTTTGGATTGAAATATGGACGTATTCAGTAAGTTTTAAGGCTTTTTATTTACAAAGGGATTCCAGTACCATTATAAAATGTGGGCTAGTTATTTTTTAAAACATATAAAATATGCTTCACTTTAGAATACCAATGTGGCAAATTAATAAACTTTATACTGTGCCAAGATTGTGAAAAAATAACTTTGACTTGAAAAATGGACCACTAGTTGTCACTGTTTTTTCTTTTTGTTTTGTGGTAGTATCAGTTTTTTCACTCAAATATCAGACTTGTTGTTGTTGTCACATGGGGGTTGGCTCATTGCTATTTCTAAAAGTTCGCAGGGAGTTAGTGAAGTATGAGGTGGATGAGTTGTCAGGCCTCTTTGATTGCTACTTTTTGGGTCACTGTTTTGTATACTTTGTACAATGCAGTGGTTTTGCTTGAGTACGCAAGAGAGGAAGTCATGCCTATGCACAATGAGGGGACTTCTTTATTGGTATTATAGTCCTTAAGACCTTTTCAGTAGGGGTAGATTGGTGGTTTTGTCACTTTGTTTGCTGGTGGCTGAAATTGTGGAGGGTACCTGTGAGCAAACCCATTCAGGCTTGTGTGGCTGAAGGCTTGGATGGCCTGTGGCAACGTGGCCAGGAATTCTTATTTTTCTCGTTTCTTGTATTCACATTTTGCTTTTTTTTCTTGGAATGCCTAGGGTCCTGGTCTTAATACTAAAAGATTCAGTGTCCTTAAGGAACAATGCCAGCTCACAGCAGTATTAAATTTAACAGTAAATCTTCCAGTATTTACAGCAAGTGGAACCACCAGAATAATACATTCAAGGATGTCGCTCATTGTTATCACTTTCTCCTCTTCATTCATTGTATGTGGAAATCAGAGACATCACTCAAGTCATACACATTCAGGTGCAAAGAAAGTAAAGAGAAGGATGGGCAAGATACAGCAGATAAGGTCTTTTCCTTTTTGATACAGCTTAGTTGCATGCTGCTATCTGACCTCTTGTGGTCTCATGGGCTTTTAACCACAAAACAAATCAATATGAGCATTCTCCACTACATTCTACCTAATTCTCCGGCTAGGTGTATTTGTGAGGCCCCATCTGTCTTATGGTTCAAATCCAAGCTGAAAACCTACCTTTTCTCAAATATTTTTTTTTATTAATTTCTGAGCCTCTATTTTCTCTGTTTTTCACCTTTATGGTATCATTCCTATCTCACTGTACACCATCCTAACCTGGAGTAATTTTGCAGGCTCTGTTCATAATTAATTAATCCTGTTCTGCTGCTTTATTGCCGTTCTTATTTATCCTTCTTTGTAGTTTTGTATAAGAGCTATAATTAAACTGGTATAGTTTTTACTAACATTTTCCATTTAAATTTGGCAGGTATACATCTAAGCTACTTCTGATATTTTAGCCTTAGTGTGCATTGTTTTCTGCTTGCTGTATTCTTTTTATGATACACTCAAGTCTGTTTACTTAAGACTGAATTTTAATATTTTTGCTCTGTATGGGACCTTGCAATTTTGTATGCTTTTTCATAAATACCCACTTTTCTCAGGTCAAGATTAAAGAGGCCTTTAGCTTACCCTTGCAATACTAGACACAAGGTTAAGGAATCAATTATAGATAGATAGATAGATAGATAGATAGATAGATAGATAGATAGATAGATAGATAGATAGATAGATAGATAGATAGATAGATAGATAGATAGATACTTTATTAATCCCAAGGGAAAACTCACAAACATTGTCAAAATTGTAAACAGGGTGTCAGTCTTTCATAGGCCACTCTCGAGCACCCACCCATAACCACTCACTCTCGGCCAAATGAATGTCACTAATGAAATAAATACACATCTTCGGGATATTCAAGGAAACAGGATGTGCAGAAAAAACAGGTACTATGAGAATGTGCAAGAGTTTAAGTTAGGTGAAATTTATAAACTGGCTCTGTGTGTTGGTGTAAATATGTGCTCAAGAGGGTCTTGTGGTCACCTGGCACCTTACAGTATCTAGAGTTGGTTTCTGCCTTGCAGCCAACCTGAGGCTCTATCCTTCAGTAGCCCTGAACTGTTTCTAAATACTGGCTTCAGATTAAGATTAAGGAATTGATGTCATCCATTGCAGTTTATTTGATGTGCTGGGGTATCGGTTATACCTAATACATTATAACAACTTTAATGAAATAGCAGAACAAACGTCTTTTGTGAGGTTTTCATTTACTTTCCTAGTCCTCTAGTTAAGTTTTATTAAAGCATTTTGTTGACTTATTTGTATTTTCCAAATTGTAATCGGCTATATTCATTTTGATTCAATCAGGCACTGCTTCAGAGCTGTGCAGTATTGTCAAAATTTATGCAACTTTAAGATGATTTCTTTATTTCGCTTTCACTTTCCCTTTATCTCATTTTACTGCATTAACATAAATAATTTATGAATAGCAATTGGAACATTATGAACAGTAATTGGAGAGCGTCAGGAAAAGAGTAATGTGAAAGCAAAATACAACTGAGCTTACTTGATTATTATAGATGAGAACTAATCAGGACTAAATGGTAATAGAAAAAAAAATCAATTACTTTCACTTGTGGAAATAGTTTGGCTTGGTCGCATGCTGTGAGTGTCTTACTCAATTTGCAAGGGGCCTTCAATAAGTTATTCAGTGGCAAACAACACAATCAGCAATGAAGCAGACGCAGTACATTTTTTATCAAAGAGTCTGTGTCACAAATGTATAATATCTAATAATTTATATACAATTTAAATTATTTATAAACAGAACAATTGTATCTAACCTGTCCTTCTCTGTATCATCCAAGTGATGTCCCTGCCCTGAAACCTCCTTGGTAGTCGCAAAAAAGGTTTCTGAATATAGTCTGTTACTGTTTCATTGTGTAAGGTCCCATGGTGACCCTATTTTCCCCCTTTATGCTTTTTCTTGTGTAGACCTTAATAAAATGTCTAAAATCCCATACACTTAAAGCTTTAGCTCTCCCTCCCCCCTCTACATATGTAATCTCATGCAATTAGACAGGAGCTAAGTTACACATTTAATTATGTATTATTGATCAAAAATGTCCACAAATATTAAGGAAGCAGAGTACTATGTGAATATTTTCAAACCATACCCTTAAAGCCTAAGTAGCAGTGCATCTTGCTTACATAGGCGGCTCTTGGCTTATCTTCACATTAGCTTGATTTGCTACTACATGGCCATTGAATGGAGTATTGAAACCGGCCACATGTCTGTCTCCATATGGCTGCCAAGATAGAGGTATCATCATGGTCTTCTCTTCATGGCTAGATAGTGAGAGAGAGAGAGGTAAAGGCAAGGTGACCAACTGTATACCATTCTAACCACAGAACACAAACCTTCTTCTTCTTTCAGCTGCTCCCGTTAGGGGTTGCCACAGTGGATCATCTTCTTCCATATCTTTCTGTCCTCTGCATCTTGTTCCGTTACACCCATCACCTGCATGTCCTCTCTCACCACATCCATAAACCTTCGCTTAGGCCTTCCTCTTTTCCTCTTCTCTGGCAGGTCTATCTTTAGCATCCTTCTCCCAGTATACCCAGCATCTCTCCTCTGTACATGTCCAAACCAACGCAATCTCGCCTCTCTGACTTTGTCTCCCAACCGTCCAACCTGAGCTGACCCTCTAATGTACTCATTTCTAATCCTATCCATCCTCGTCACACCCAGTGAAAATCTTTGCATCTTTAACTCTTCTACCTCCAGCTCTGTCTCCTGCTTTCTGGTCAGTGCCACTGTCTCCAACCCATATAACATAGCTGGTCTCACTACCATCCTATAGACCTTCCCTTTCACTCTTGCTGAAATCCGTCTGTCACAAATCATTCCTGACACTCTTCTCCACCCATTCCACCCTGCCTGCACTCTCTTTTTCACCTCTCTTCCACAATCCCCATTACTCTGTATTTTAATAGATTACCCAGTAATAAAGACTATAGAAAAAACAGAGTTAATCTACTTGGTTGAGATTCCTGCCTTGACTAGTGAATTGGACAAGCTGAGTGAAGAACTGATTCCTGGAATAGCAGGTATGAGCTACAAAGAAAAACTCAATTAGCTGAATCTTTTCTGTTTAAGCACACAGAGGTTAAGGGATGTGCTAGAAGTTGTTTTGTCATGGTAGGGTCTTAAGATGACCGTGTTCTTCCCTTTATACTTGTAGACTTGACTGTTGATCCCAAGTATTTAAACTCATTCACCTTCGCCAACTCTGCTCCCTGCATCCTCACCATCCTCACCATTCCACTGACCTCCCTCTCATTTACACACACGTATTCTGTCTTGTTCCTACCGACCTTCATTCCTCTCCTCTCTAGAGCATATCTCCACCTCTCCAGGGTCTCCTCAACCTGCTCCCTACTATCGCTACAGATCACAATGTCATCAGCAAACATCATAGTCCACGGGGACTCCTGTCTAATCTCATCTGTCAACCTGTCCAACACCATTGCAAATAAGTAAGGGCTCAGAGCTGATCCCTGATGTAATCCCACCTCCACATTGAATGCATCTGTCAATTCTACTGCAGACCTCACCACTGTCACACTTCCCTCGTACATATCCTGTACAACTCTTACGTACTTCTCTGTCACTCCCGACTTTCTCATACAATACCACAGCTACTCTTGAGGCATCCTATCATATGCTTTCTCCAGGTCCACAAAGACGCAATGCAACTCCTTCTGGCCTTCTCTAAACTTCTCCATCAACATCCTCAGAGCAAATATTGCATCTGTGGTGCTCTTTCTTGGCATGAAACCATACTGCTGCTCACTAATCATCACCTCACTTCTTAACCTAGCTTCCACTACTCTTTCCCATAACTTCATGCTGTGGCTCATCAATTTTATCCCCTTGTAGTTACTGCAGTCCTGCACATCCACCTTATTCTTAAATATCGGCACCAGTACACTTCTTCTCCACTCCTCAGGCATCCTCTCACTTTCCAAGATTTCATTAAACAATCTGGTTAAAAACACCACTGTCATCTCTCCTAAACACCTCAGTACTTCCATAGGTATGTCATCTGGAGCAACGGCCTTTCCATTTTTCATCCTCTTCATAGCTGTCCTTACTTCCTCCTTGCTAATCGGTTGCACTTCCTGATTCACTATCTCCACATCATCCAACCTCTTCTCTCTCTCATTCTCTTCATTCATCAGCCTCTCAAAGTACTCTTTCCATCTGCTCAACACACTCTCCTCGCTTGTGAGTACGTTTACATCTTTATCCTTTATCACCCTAACCTGCTGCACATCTTTCCCAGCTCGGTCCCTCTCTCTAGCCAATCGGTACAGGTCCTTTTCTCCCTTCCTCTCTTTCTTCTCTGTCCAGCCTCTCATACAACTCATCATACGCCTTTTCTTTAGCCTTCGCCACCTCTCTCTTCACCTTGTGCCTTATCTCCTTGTACTCTTGTCTACTTTCTGCATCTCTCTGACTATCCCACTTCTACTTTGCCATCCTCTTCCTCTGTATACTCTCCTGTATTTCCTCATTCCACCACCAGGTTTCCTTTTCCTCCTTCCTCTTTCCAGATGTCACGCCAAGCACCCTTCTTGCTGTCACCCTTACTACATTTGCTGTAGTTTCCCAGCTGTCTGGTAACTCTTCACTGCCACCCAGTGCCTGTCTCACCTCCTTCCTAAACTCAACGTTGCAGTCTTCCTTTTTCAACTTCCACCATTTGATCTTTGGCTCTGCCCTCACTCTCTTCCTCTTCTTGATCTCCAACGTCATCCTACAGACCACCATCCTATGCTGCTTAACTACACTTTCCCCTGCCACCACTTTGCAGTCTTCAATCATCTTTAGATCAGCTCTTCTGCATAGGATGTTATCTACCTGTGTGCATCTTCCTCCACTCTTGTATGTAACCCTATGTTCCTGCCGCTTCTTAAAATACGTATTCACCACAGCCATGTCCATCCTTTTGGCAAAATCCACTATTCTCTGTCCTTCTTCATTCCTCTCCTTGACACCATACCTACCCATCACCTCCTCATCTCCACTGTTCCCTTCACCAACATGCCCATTGAAATCCACTCCAATCACCACTTTCTGTCCCTTGGGTACACTGTTCATCACTTCATCCAACTCACTCCAAAAATCTTCTTTCTCACCCATTGCACACACAACTTGTGGTGCATATTCACTAACAACATTCATTATCACACCTCCAATTTCCAGCTTCATAATCAGGCATACTCTGCCTGACATTCTTTTCACCTCCAAAACACTCTTGACATACTGTTCCTTCAGTATAACTCCTACCCCATTTCTCCTCCCATCCACACCATGATAGAACAATTTGAATCCACATCCTATCCACCTGGCCTTACTCCCCTTCCATTTAGTCTCTTGCATGCACAATATATCAACCTTCCTTCTCTCCATCATATCTGCTAACTCTCTCCCCTTACCAGTCATACTGCCAACATTCAAAGCTCCTACCCTTAGTTCCATTCTCTTTACTTTCCTCCTCTCCTCCTGCCTCTGGACACGTCTCCCCCCCTCTTCTTCTCCTTTGGCCAACAGCAGCCCAATTTCTGCCAGCACCCTTTTGGCTAACAGTACTGGTGGCGGTCGTTGTTAACCCGGGGCTCGACCGATCTGGTATGGAAATTTGTATTGTCGTTGGCATATTGATTTGGCAAAATTTTACACCGGATGCCCTTCCTGACACAGAACACAGACACAGAACACAAACCAATTGAAAAAAATATTCTTATATTCCATAAAGAAATTACAGCTAAACATACGAATGGGTATGAACCTCTTACAGAAAATATTTAATACATACTGTTATCACACTCAAATACAGTATGTCTAAGATTAAGGTTGAGGGTGTATTATAATAAAATGGGGCGTGGAGTACCAGACCCTTTTCAAACAGTGTCATAAGCAGTGGCATATGGAAACTTGTACAGTATGTAGAATTAAAATGTTCTCCAGAGTTTGTCATTCCTTTACATAATTATACCCATGTTGGTTACTAGCAAAATATTCTGAGCTATAGGATAACACTCAGAACATGCCACAATATATAAATTGAACTGAAATGTGCCCTAACTGGCAATCATGCATATGTGTCACAAAAGATGTAGGCCTGGTGTTGGTATCCCACACTTCATATACAGTAATACAAATAGCCTGCGTTCATGTAATAAATGAAATTGAGAAATAGATTTTTGTTTTTTATTTTGGATTTGATGTATTATTAATATTAAATTCAATTACTTAATAAAAATTGGTAACACTTACACTTATTTTGAATTTCTATGCAGAATTATATTTGAAAAATTTAAAAGATTAGCTTTCTTGGAAACAACCATAGTTGTACATAATTAAGATAGCATATGTATAAGTTGGACTACAATAGAAACTTCAATCTAAACAATAATTCAGACATTAAAGAAGATTAACACTCTCCAGAAGTGAGAAATGCATTTCTCAACAGCATTTGGTCACTCTTCTGTAAACAGTTGCAGTTTAAATGCCACAGTGACATTTTAATCAGTATTATTTTGCTAAACAGGAATTTATTTTTCTGCTGTTTAAATTAGAGGTAAAAAAAAGTTAAGGTGAAATTGCATTATTCAAAGTATCAAGATAATTTTTTGTGGGAAATTATGTCCTCTAACAGTTAAGGAAAAGCCTATATAGATTTGAAAGAGAATGAATAATAGAGGAGGAGGAGGAGGAGGAATGACTCACGCATATAGGCACCTTCATCCTGGCAGATGCACCAATATGTACAGGACATGTGTATAACTTGGCCGCTGAGCAAGACTTTCAGACTGCCACTACAAAGTACATTCGAACCCTTTCATGTCAATGCAGATATTTTACTTTATTAATTTTTTACAACCAAACTTTTAGTGTTCTATGATTGCTTTGATGGTTTATTAATAGTCTGCTGACTTCCACAATTTGGCATATTATTGGACTTCTCATTTATAGTGTAAAAGTATTTGTTTCTTTGTGATTTTCTGAGTTAGTGGGTAGTAGTATGTAATGGAGCGTCCCACAGTAATGGTGCTCCTTTCATTTGTTTTGTGTGTAAGGGAATGAAATTTGTGATTCTCCAGACTGAAAAATGTTTTGTCCCAGTAATGAACTGAACCTAATTGAAAGGATAATTCTAATCAGCTTTTTGAATGCTTAAACAATTAGATCTGATTTTGGAAAGCCCTCCCCAGTGTAAACCTAATCTAGACTAAGTGCACAACATCTATATCCAAATAAATGTCCAGTAACAGTAATGTTTTCTTTTTGCCATAATGGTAATCCTGTCCCATCCATGAGCAACCTGTAACAATCTCTATGAAGTTACAAAGAACAGCATTTAGGTTTCTCTCACCTCAGCTTAACTCTAGAATTACCAGAGCCTACGAGAAAACTCGTAAATCCGGCCCACCTTAAATCCTTTCTCACCTCTCCGTCAGCATCGGCACCAGTACACTTCTTTTGTCCTGTAAATGTGTCGATTAAGGTCTGTGTTCATAACCTTAAGATCACAAAATGGGATGCAAGGTAGAGTCACAGTGTTTAAACCAGTTTTTTATTGACAAGTGCATGAGGGTTTACCTCAGATTTGCCATAACATACCTGGATGATCATCAAAGGTTCTAAGTCAATGTTGTATGGATAGATAAGTCCGAAGTGGACAAGTGAACTGTTATGCTTACAGAAAAGCTAAAACAGCATTCTATAATAAGAACTTCAGGACAAATAGTCAATTATGGCAGTATACTGCTTCAGAGAGGAGACACTATATTTAATGAGCCATAGTCCAAAGTAGAGCACAAATAACCAGAATGACTGACCAATCTTTTACTAAGCCCAAAAATAAACATAAAACTCAAAGTCAAAAAATACATAATCAAAAAGTCTATTGCCAGAGAGAACAAAAACAAGAAAAGATATGCAAAGTCTTTTAAGGACTTATCTGTAATCTCAGACATAGACAATACATCATTGCTGACCTTTAATCCTGCTGCAAAGTTAACATCATGCAGTGTGCATCTCCGGAACATTATATTAGTATTGTTACAACAAAAGCTCCAAAATTCCAGAGCTAACAAATACAGCCTCAAAATTCTGCAAAATTATTTTTAAAATTGTTGCAAAATTTCAACTATGCATAATTCAAAGCTTGCAGAAAAAATGTGTAAAATGTAATATAACAGGTAGTGGAAGTATCAAGAGTAAGAGATGTTTTTCTAGAATGACTAATTCAAAGTCCAGAATTAACTCCATTTAGATGTTGCATAAGGTTTTGACAAAAGGAGTTCATGGTCAAAAACTCCCTACTTGTCATTTAGTTAAAGCAGTTTTCCAGTGGAGAGTGCTTTGAAAAACTGATGACAAAATGTCTGGTTGCAGTTATTGCTGGTAAATGTGTCATTAAACGTTACTGGTTCCCTAAGTCATTTACTCTTTCTATATTGCATAAACATCCTTAATGAATAAACAAAAATAAGGAGTAATATTTCTTGTTATTTCACTAGAGGTCCTGGGGACTCATTTATAAAGCTTGCACATGCACAAAACGAGTCTCGAAATATACATACGCAACTTCCCATGCAAACGTTGGGTTTTATAAAAGAAAGCTTGATGGGAAAACATGCCTATATTTACAGCAACTCTGAGCTGTGCTTACATAATATTTCAGAGAAACCAAGTGATGATATCCTTGATCAAGTAAAGAAATGTAGCCAAACCAGCTAAACAATCACTTGCACACATAATAATACATTCTGTATCACTGAGCCTTGATTAATTATACTGTGCGTTGACAAGACAAACATATTAAACCTCAAAAGTGATGAATATGATTTACAGAATGTATTTCAGTTCCTTTATAAGAGGGTTTTGCACTAAAGAACTTTGTTGGTTATTTGTCAGTTTATATTGGCTACCTGTTGTCACTTCTCAGGGAGCTAGTCGACAAGTCAGGAATATCTCATCTAAGCTTCACTCCACCATGCCTGCTGTACTGACAAACCAGCACTACTTCATTTTTGTATAGTGTGGCCACACATATTTAAAACATAACATGTTTTTACCAACATAAAAAATAAATCTGCAGTAGCTTCCAGGTCTCCTTACTTAATCAGAGCAATTTACTGCACTCATATTGCAGTAAGGGCACCTAGTGAAAATGAAGCTGCATTTGTTAACCATTAACACGCAAGTCAAATGTGATGCCAAGACAAGACTGACAAAAGTTGTGGTTCAGTAGCCTGGGTCAATTTATGGCATTTTGATTCCGAATAGCTGTAACAAATGTGATGGTACTGTACATGGTGGCTGGCTTATTCGTAAGGTGGCTGGCTCAGCCCTCAGTTTTCCTTATGTCCTATACTGTTTTCATTCTACTATTCAATAGCAATCATGTCATTACATGTGCTATGTTAATAGCAGGGACACGCTCAGATGCTGGCATCTTATGCCTTTCCCTGACACAGCCAGATAATCTGTAGTGCAGTTGGGGTGTCTCAATGCATCAGGTGGGAGTCTGCCCTACCAGCCAATGAAAGTCTGCAGCATTGTGATTGCATATGTATGAGGTTGATTAGCATGGTCCATATATGGATGTTTCAGGGTGGCATTTGAGGCGCATTCCTGTATGCATATTTACAAGGTGATTGTTATTTATAAAGGGTATATTGTGTAGAAATGTGTGTGTGACAGGATTTATAAATATGATTTTTTTTGCATGTAATCATTTTCCTGTTTTGTTGGTGTGTCCACACTCAAATCCATATCAAGTTTTATAAATGAGGCCCCTGGTTATGCATTATTATATTTTTTTCTGAAGAAAGTTAATGCAGAGACAACTATTACGCTGAAGCAACAGCTTTTTATGGAAGTGTGGCTTATACAGCATTTTTTTATGTATAGTGGGTGGCAGTGGACATCTAAGTGGGCAAAAAGGATTTACTGGTGTGTCTTTTAAGTAGAGAGGAAATTTGTGATTGGTTATTTCTTAATGCATGTTTTTCTCAAGGAGTAGTTAACTACTTAAACTGTGACAAAAACTATTAATATAATAGGATGAATTTAAATAATAATCAATTCAGCTTTAATATATGAAGGCGCCTTTTCTGGCAGTATGAGGTTAGAGATAAAATCTATAACATTATCAGATAGTTTGACACATTAGATATCAAAGACTAATTAATGTCATTGTATAATTAATGCATTGAGCTGTCAGTGTGGATCTCTTTATGAATCTGAGAAATATTGCTTTTAGAGTCAGACTCTTAGAAATGGTAATTTATATAAATTGAATAGTGTGCAGGTAGCGTGTTAAAACATAAGGAGCATAAATGAGATAAGTTATCTAATAAGAGAGGATTTTGATGTCTAAAAACTATATTGCTATTTAAGTATTTTAAATCCTAACTAAAAGAAATGGCATGCATTCATTCAGTTTGCCATCTCCAATCTGAATTGTATATAGCTGCAATTATTACATTTGGCCAATTTTTATAAAGAAATGAAATTTTTCTTGTGTGAGCTACAATTCAGAAATCCAGTTTTTTGTTCAAAATATTTGTAGTCAATGAAACAATGTCAAAAATGTAGTCATGAGAAAGCATCATAGAACAGCAACTGTGTTCAGTTAAGGTCCATTAAAATTTTTTGACTGAATATGTCCCAGTTAAGTATATAAGTCAAAGTAAGGGTACTTTTTAAATTAAAAAATAATGGATTTCTGTAATGATGTGATTTTCCCAGTTAACCCCAACACTTCAGTAAGTGAAATGCAGTTTTACAGTGGAGCATAACATCCCAGATAGGGCTGGTGAGAGCTGAGTGGGAGAACTTCAGCAACAAACTGGTAGTGAAGTTACAATTAGCCACATATAGTACAGGAGCTACAAGACCAGTAACATGGTGGTCGTATGTCGCAGTACAGTAATCCCTCGCTATATCTCACTTCGCCTTTCGCGGCTTCACTCTATCACGGATTTTATATGTAAGCATATTTAAATATATATCGCGGATATTTTGCTGGTTCGCGGATTTCTGCGGACAATGGATCTTTTAATTTCTGGTACATGCTTCCTCAGTTGGTTTGCCCAGTTGATTTCATACATGGGACGCTATTGGCAGATGGCTGAGAAGCTACCCAACTTACTTTTCTCTCTCTCTCTTGCGCTGACTTTCTCTGATCCTGACGTAGGGGATTGAGCAGGGGGGCTGTTCGCACACCTAGACGATACGGACGCTCGTCTAAAAATGCTGAAAGATTATCTTCACGTTGCTACCTTCTGTGCAGCTGTTTAGTGAAGCGACATGCTGCATGGTGCTTCGCATACTTAAAAGCTCGAAGGGCACGTATTGATTTTTGCATGTTTGTTTTTCTCTGTCTCTCTCTCTCTATCTCTCTCTCTCTCTCTCTCTCTCCCTGCTCCTGACGGAGGGGGTGTGAGCTGCCGCCTTCAACAGCTTTGTGCCGCAGTGCTTCGCATACTTAAAAGCCAAACAGCCCTATTGACTTGTTTGCATTCTCTGTCTTTATGACAGTCTCTGCTCCTGATGCACACTCCTTTGAAGAGGAAGATATGTTTGCATTCTTTTAATTGTGAGACGGAACTGTCATCTCTGTCTTGTCATGGAGCACAGTTTAAACTTTTGAAAAAGAGACAAATGTTTGTTTGCAGTGTTTGAATAACGTTCCTATCTCTCTACAACCTCCTGTGTTTCTGTGCAAATCTGTGACCCAAGCATGACAATATAAAAATAACCATATAAACATATGGTTTCTACTTCGCGGATTTTCTTATTTCGCGGGTGGCTCTGGAACGCAACCCCCGCGATGGAGGAGGGATTACTGTATAGTATAGCGGTTAGTGCTGAATGCCTCACAGATCCGGCATCCTGTACTTTAATCCCATGCTGAATTATTGCCTGTTTTGAGTTTGCATAATCTCCCATGTCTGTGTGCAAATACCTCTGGGTTTTTCCGTTTTCCTTCACATTGACAAACTCTGATTTTGAAGGTTAGGTTAACTGACTATTTCATATTGGTCATTCTATGAGTTTGAGTGTGGATGTGTGTGTTTCTGTTAGCCATGTCCATGGCTGGTTCTTGCCTTGCCACCAGAATAGGACAGGTTACAGAAACCCTGAACTCTATTAAGTTGGCTTGTTACATTATGGTAAATGTCTTTCCATATTAAAACAGCAGAGGCTGTATAATTGAAGGTTTTTGCTTAAATGCCAAAATTCTTTTTCTTTTTTTTTCTGTTCCTTTCACTTTAATTGAAGGTTTAGGAGTGGTTGGAGTTGGTGTGTAGTATTAGTATTTTAGATGATAAAGTGGTTTAAATTGGTTAAATTTTAATATAGACAGTATGCATCTCTTAAAAGAGCAGTTAATGGGCAATAATAGCTGAAAAATTATCTAGCAAATAAACCCTAATTTTCTTTCAAGTGGAAATTGACATTTAATGGCTTTTATTTTTTGTTGAATGTACTGTATACCATATTTAGTCTCATCTAATTAATCAAAGACATTGTCTAAATTTTTTGGTTTGTATTGATTATAAGGATATTTTATCTTCAGAGGTTTGTATTTTTGTATAATTGTTCAACCAACTGTCTAACATATTCTCTTTCCCAATTCAGCATAAGTTCTTTACTTATACTGGATTAATTTGCAGTTTCTTATAATTCAAGAGCATCTTGAAGTCACTAATTTTTTTATTAATGTATGTTCTTAATACCTCTGCACCACTCACTCCCTCTCACCACGAGCTCTCCCTTCTTATCTAGCTGCTTTTTCTGTTACAGAACATTCACTTGCACTTCTTAATCTAATGAGCTTCCTGGCTTTCTCGGGGTTGCCCAAAGGAGGAGGAACATGACAGTGCTAGAGAAGAGGGGAAGTGCCCAATAAAGTCCGTATATATAGAAGAAATCTCTGCTTATTGAAGAGCCTCTAAAAAACAATAGGAATTCAGGTGTTAACCATAATATTTTTAGAGTGTAAAACAAAATGAAGGTCACTCAAAGACGTTTTGTAGGTCCACTAACAAGAAACCGCTTATATTCCCATAGTTACTAGATGGCATTAAAGAGCCTTAGAATGAAAACAACCTCAAAAATGACTTTGCAGTGAACCCAGAAGTGAACGTTTAAAAGCCTGCTAACAGTCTGGCAACACTGAATCAACACAAATTAATGTTTGTGTAAAACATGGCCACATATATGATCCTTTGGGGTTACTTTAAGGGTAACCCCAAAGACCAATAACTATCTGGTACGATGAAAAAATTCTTTATGGAATGGTAGACAATTTATTTGGGATTTTGATAAGAACTGAAGGTATTTTAAAACAGGGAGTACTTAAATGTAACAGGGTTCTAAATACTAAATAGGAAAGAAGTCAGTGACGCAAACAAAAGAGATACATTCACTCAGAACATGCCCTCCGGTGACACAAAATAACATTGTAACCAAATCTTAAAATAAATCTGTTGGCATTTTATTTACACAATCCTGCATGCCATAACTCCTCATTTTTGATGTTTTAATGTAGTATGTCAATCACCAATATAGGGGTGAAGGTAGAGTCAGAGAGCTACATTTATTTATCGAACTCTTACTTCCTCTAATTTTTGTTTATATCACTACATTTTCTCTTATGTACACTTCCTGCACTATTCCAATAATCTTTTCCAGCACCCTCTTTTTCCTCAGATGACTGTAGACCATCTCATTGATTACTCTGTCAAGTGCTTTTCTAAGTCTATGAATGACTCTACATCTTCCTTTTCCCTTTATTTAGTGTGTCTGATGTTTGCCTCAAGATAAAAGATTCACCTGTGGTTCTTTTCTCAATTCCCACAATCCATGATATCACAATCCATTATACAGCATCTCCCTTCTGCTTGAAAATAAGCACTATCCAGCTTTTTGTACTCTCTCCTAGTATTTCTGTTTTTTCTCCCTTTGGTCTCCCCAGGTTATCATCCCTTTCTGTTGCTGCATCCGCCTTTACCTATGGCTCTTTTCACTATCCTCCTACACATGTGTTTTTTTCTTCTATATCTCGTTCATCTCTTGACTGTCTCCATTTCTTGAACTCTCCTTTGTTATTAGTAATTGCTCTTTGGAACTCCTCATTTCACTGTCAAGTTTCTTTCTATCTATGTCACCCTCCTTTATTTCTTCCAGCTATTTCTACTGATTAGTGTACTATTTTTTCTTTCACATTACACCACATTACTTCAGTATTCACACTGGACTTGCTGAAGTTTTTATGGCTTCTCACTTCTTCCTTAAACCAATTGCTATTTTCCTTATCAAACCTCCTTTTTTGTAATCTTTTCATTTGATTTGTGTTGTTTACCATTTTTTCTGACATCTAGTATTGACTAATATATGTTGGGTACTATATATTTTTCCTACCTTTGGTTTTTAGGGAGTCCCCCTGGATACTTGTCTGCACACCCTATTGCCTTTAATACTTTGGTGACCTCAGAATGTTTCCTGTTTTCGTAGTACATAGATCAACTCCTTTTTGTTGCTGTCTAAAAATATACAGTACATTTTTATATTGCTATCCTGTTGTCACTCTCAATTTCTCTTTCTTTAACTAGCCTATGTTTGACTTTTTTTTGGTCTTCTGCCATATTCATCCCTCAATTGCCCTGGCAACACTATTCAATACCATTATAATATGCTATAGTGTTTTTGATGCATTTACCAAATAAAGTACACTGTTTACTATGACAGTGGTTAGCATTAAAGGAACTTTACAGAACAAAATTTAATTGATGACTAGAACTAGTTTATGTTACAATTTGATGAATGGATGGAAAATTAAAACAAAAATACTTCATGCTGTAGATGCTAAAGATAGAAACTGAATATAGACCAAAGATGTAAATTATAATAAGTCATTGCATTAATACTGTGTAACCACAAGGAGGCACCACCGAGCCCCAAATCACAGACAGAGTAATGCCCAAGCACAATTCTACGTTCAAGTAAAGGAATTTTATTTGTTTCCAGCTTTTATAGAATTACCAGCCACAATACACAATTACAAATTTTCCTTTCACCTCTAACAGAGTGGTGCCCGCTGAATCCTGACTCTGACTCAGTTAAGTGAGGTGGCAAACTCTCTTCAAAATACAACCCTAGAACTGCTTTTGGTCTCATGCCCAGGTCGTCCAGAGCATTTCTTGGTCATGCAGAAACCAGGGCAGTCCATTCCCGGCAGTGCCTTCTGATGTATCCAAAAGCCCCAAAAGGACTGCATTTCCGGACACCATCTCCCATGTGACCCTGTGGGTGTCTTAATGTTGTTCAGTCCTGAGGTACACTGCCACCTATTGTGAGGGGGAATGAACTGCTCCTGGTATGCCTGTTCACCCAGTCCATCCATTATGGCCTCCTGGACAGGTATGAATCCATCCTTTTATACGGCCAGGATGCCTGTCCTCCCTGGCTCCTACAACTGCAATGTCTGTACTGATTTTAGAAAAGAAAATAACATTTAAATATATTATAATTTAAGCAATTTAAATTGTCTTAGCAAAAAAAAATATATATATATTGATGCATTTACTCATCGAGTTCAACCTCCTCTCACCTAAGATAAAGGTCTTGAAAAATGCATGGACAGGTGAATAAATGAATATTTTGTATTTACAAGAGCATATTACAAAGCCTTTTCTTTGATACATTCCTGTGGCTATTTGTCTACATTTTGCTATTGTAAGAAATAGAATTCTCACTAGTAATAAGATGAATAAAATCATAATTGAAGAAATAAATACATTTCCATAATAAAATAATAGTGCCGAGTAATGTTATTAAAATTGAAACACTTACAAAATCTTTTCCTATGCATGCTTTTCATCACCTTCTTTTAATTAAAGCTTGATTGCCATGATTTCATTTGATTGCTCATTTATTATTTATGTGTGGGAACAGTACTTATGTATTTCCATCTAGAGTATGGTTTATAGGGTTTGAGATATAATATATAGACTGCTTGTCAGAATGAACTTTTGCTACAATGGTCAGCTAAGATGTGTTCATCACAAACCAAGCCTAGCCTTCATTTTAAAGGAATTCAGCACTAAACCACAATGGTAGACTGTTTACTACATCCACAGAGTAGAGGGCTGGCTATTTCCTCTATAAAATGTCAAGATTGACCCTCTGAGTATGAGAAAGGCAGACACCAAGCCTGGAAGAAAGGATATGTGAAGGATATGTGAGCACTTCAGTGCCATGTTCAAGTAGACAAATGAGCAGTTTGAAACAGTGGGAGGCAGGGTTTTGCTTAAGGGGCTTTATAACAGAGTAGTCAAGGGCATTCTCTATTCAAAGGTTAATACACAATGTTTTAGATAGTTCAATAAAGTGCTAAGGCTACCTAAAAGTCAAACTAAATGTGGTAACCTATTCAAAACCAAAAACATTTAACCAAATAAGCTAGTTTGTTTAAGTGCAAGTCTCACACAAATGAGTTCCTTCATTTTTTAAAAAGTTTGGACATATTGTAATGTGAGTGACCATTATATTTATACAATGGTCAACATGTAGTTATAGATCATAACACATGTGCAGCATGTGCCATCAACGATGCATTATGAAAGTGACCAAACACCCAAAGTGTCAACACAATCGCAACATTTCCTTACATCCACTTGTTATTACGGAAAGATATTCCGAGTATGTATATGATATGTGTGTGAATATGAAAGCTTTAGAGTCAAAAGTCTTACTACAGTGGACCCCGTTATTGTTTTTCATTTTCACTGTTACTCTGAAAACCTGAAATTGCTTAAACTGGCTTGAAAATTATGCTATTTATTTTCTTAAAAACTTTTTTCTTTTTTTAAATTTATTCTAGCAACACAGATGACTCCTTTTTTCTGACTGTAAAAAAAATATGAATTGAAAATTTGAAAAGAAATACTACGGCAGTAATTAAAGAAAATATGCAGAAAGTGTAGGTGCTTGTTTTGAAAGGCCCTAACATCCTACTGTCTACCACACTACTTGGTAGCATCTGAGACGTGTTCATAACAAACCAAGCCTAGCCTTTATCATAAAGGAACTGAGCACAAAACCACAATGGCAGATTGCGTTACTGCAGTTGCACCAATTCTTTTAACGCTTAGTGATCGTAACACATAACCAATTACACCGTTCCATAGCGTAACTGACAAAGGTAAATAGCATATACAATATGCCTCATGTTGGTATTATTGTACCACTTCATAAATACAGGCTTTTGCCAGTTGAGTCACTGATCTGAATCTATGATTTAAACAGGTGCCTTTCATTGGTCAATTGTACTAAAAATTACCGTATATTCTGATGTTTAAGTTCTCCTGTGTATAAGTTGGGGCTTGATTTTACCATATAATTTCTGGTATTTTATAATGTTGGTTGTATAAGTCAAATGCGGAAAACTCACGCTATTGGTCCAAGAGATTATGATATCTTAACGCCCAACTGAGAGAGTAACCATGGAGCCACTGCCCTTTTTTTCTATGTATTGTGCCTACGGGACCACACGGTAATACCCAAACTATTCCAAAGCGACGTTTGCACTGTTTGGTGTTTTTTGTATCTCACGCCCTCATACACCTTTATCGAAAGTGCATCCCTTATCTACGATGGAGAGTTCGATCAGAAGAAAATATGAAGCTGGTTTTAAATTAAACGTTGTTGAAGTTGCAAAAGAAATTGGTAACTGTGCTGCTGCAACAAAATTCAATGTGTCTGAGAAACTGATGCGAGATTGGAGGAATCAAGAAGATGTAAAAAAAGAAAAAATGTTAGGGTTGTATTTTTGAACGAGCGTATAAATTGGGGTCTGATTTTATGATTGATTTTTCTGGTTTCAAGACCCGACTTATATGCGTGTATATACGGTAAACAAGTTGTATACGTACAATATTAGAACATGCCAGAAGGATAGGATGTGGAAGTGTACAGGGAACCTTGATCAATCTATAAAGGTCAATACGTGTACCACAGAATATTTACAAATGTAAGTATAATTGAGAGTGTACAGAAATAAAAATTTAGTGGAGCAGATTTATTAAATACTGAACATTCAAGTTGGAAGAATAATAAAGTGTCAGTAATAATAATAATAATGTGATAGATATTCCCCAAAATGAAAAGAAAAGAATGTAAGAGACATGTCTGATAATGGCAATAAAACCAAAATGTTTTATCTCTTTCAGCTTGTTCTTTTCGGCATGGGAATAACCTTTATCTCATTTTTTTAGCAGATGTAAACTGTTGCAACTGTCCATTATAATATGCTATAGTGTTTTTGATGCATTTACCAAATAAAGTACAGTTTATTATGACAGTGGTTAGCATTAAAGGAACTTTACAGAACAAAATTTAATTGATGACTAGAACTAGTTTATGTTACGATTTGATGAATGGATGGAAAATTTAAAAAAAAATACTTCATGCTGTAGATGCTAAAGATAGAAACTGAATATAGACCAAAGTTGTAAATTATAATAAGTCATTGCATTAATACTGTGTAATCACAAGAATACACCACTGAGCCCCAAATCACAGACACAATAATTCCCAAGCACAATTCTATGTTCAAGTAAAATAATTTTATTTGTTTCCATCACCTTTTATAGAATTACCAGCCATAATACACAATTACAAATTTTCCTTCCACCTCCAACTGAGTGTTGCCCGCTGAATTCCGACTCTGACTAAGTTAAGTTAAGTTAAATAAGGAGGCAAACTCTCTTAAAAATATATCCCGGGAACTGCTTCTGGTGTCATGCCCAGGTTGTACAGAGCATTTCTCGGTCGTGCGGAAACCAGGGTAGTTCACCCCCGGCAGCGCCCTCTGGCGGTATCCAAAGGCCCCAAAAGGACTGCATTTCCGGACACCATCTCCCATGTCACCCTGTGGGTGTCTTAATGCTGTTCAGTCCTGAGGTACACTGCCACCTGTTGTGAGGGGGAATGGACTGCTCCTGGTAAGCCTGTTCTCCCATTCCATCCATTATGGTCTCCTGACCAGGTATGAATCCATCCTTTTATATGGCCAGGATGCCTGTCTTTCGTCCCTGGCTCCTACAACTGCAATGTCTGCACTGATTTTAGAAAAGAAAATAGTATTTAAATATATTATAATTTTAAGCAATTTAAATTGTCATAGCAAAAAAAAAATATTGATGTAAATTGTTGCAGCTGTCCAGTAACTCCATTATTTGTTTAAACACAGGCTTGGGTGCAATCTGCATAACACTGAAAGCTAAACTAAGCTAATCAGCAACTTGGCAAAGGATAGGCATGTCATATAGATGACAAAACCTATTGGCACACTGTGATAATCACATGCAACAAAGTGTAGCCTGTTACTCCAGTAATACTGGAACAATCTAAGCATAGTACTGTAAAATATTATAGGTTTTAACAAGATGAGGCTTAATTTTGACATGCAAAAATAAGATCTAGAAAAATGAATTTTCTAGTTTCTTGTAAATTCAGGGTCTGTGGGCAAATCATTTTATCAAAGGACCTTTACTCCAAACATCTAATCTACCTCACACTAAATCTACACTAAAATGGGTCAAGATAGTGAACACATTTTGAACATACAGATTTTACATTGATATGGCAAACCATGTTCAAAATGATTTGGAGAAAATGGCAATTGGGAGTTTGATGTAGGTTAGCGTTCTTTAAATTTATAGCAATGTTGAGATTCATTTTTTTCTGAAAAACAGTTTGATCTCCAGCTAAAACACTCCCAGGCATGGTGTAATACTAAATTCATATCAGGGTTCAGGATACTCAAGAGGAATATTTCTGGTAATATTTTATGGCAAGAAACAGAGTACAGGAGATTGATGATTGTAGAAGGTTTTGGGATCATAGGAAAAGAAGAATACTTCTTGCTCAAGGCATCTGTGCAGTCTTGATTAGCTTTACCTGAACAGGACAACAGTCAATATGTTTGGTTTGAGACTGTACTTTAACAGAACTCAAGCATCTAATAAACAATGAAATTAAAAAAAAAAATCTGCATGAAATAAAATTAGCATGATATAAACAGCTTTTTGTGAGCTGAATGTTGGGTTTGGGTTTTGTAAGACGTCATAATGAAATGATTGATCTCTGACATCTTTGTAGACTATAAAGAAAATCTCTTTGTCTAATGTTTGGATGACATAAGTTAACACTGAAAAAGAAAAGGTATAAATTATCCTTATTGAGGAAATGCAGCCAACACTTACATGTCACAAAAGTAACTGAAGTTTAATGTGATTGACTGAGCAAGATGAAAAGTCAGCAATAGGAAATGGCTGAAGCATTTGCTTGCTTCATAGATATAGGAAAATATCAAAATCACACATTGTAGACCAAGGCACACTGTCATTCATAAATCATAGTCAACCTACTCTAAAAATATAGGATGTCAATTAGAAATTGGACTGTCATGTTTATAATATGAAATACCAAGAGTTCCATTAAGAGGTACATTATTTGTTCATGGAAGATAGAAAAATTCAGATTTTATTTCAATCTATTCATTCGAATTAAGTACTCTTATTCCAGTTTTAAAATCAAATTCAAAGCCTGTTGTGTTAGCATTAGGGAGAAAGCAACCAGTTCTAGACATGGTTCCACTCTACTGCAGAGCTGACCCATGCATATGCAACCAGATTTGAAGTTTTATGTAACCTAATATGCTTGTCTTTTTTTTCAAAATAAAAACTTATACAGTGTGTTATATGGCTGGCCGTTCATCCCGGCCAATACCCCCAGGCTGCCAGGTGTAGCTCTCCCTGCAGCATGGAGGTGCCCCAAAGGCCAGCAGGGAATCCTGGACAATGGAGTTTTTATCCACAGCCCTGCTGGATACCATGGGGGCCACTAGAGGACGCTGCAGGGAGGCCCAGAGACTTTTACATGCCCTATAATCCGGAAGTACGTCTTAGTCACAGCGACAGGAGGAATGACGTACTTCCGGGATGAAGAAGAAGAGTTTTTATCTGACCCAGAAGTGTTCCTAGTCACATGGACAGAGGGAGCGAAACACTTCTGGGTCAAGGACTATAAAAGGACTGTGGGAGATCCCAGACGTTGAGCTGAGCTGGGTGGAAGGGTGGCAACACGTCTGGGAGAGTGGAGGATTGTTTATTATTGATTATTGTTTATTGTATGAGTATTGTAGATTGGAGGGTGCTTGGTGCACGTATTTGTCCGAATAAAAATAATTATTGGACTTTTACCTGGTGTCTGACGTTTGATCCGAGGGTTCAAGGGAGTGACAGTGCCCCCTATCTGTCACAACAGATACAAAAAGAAATGCACATTTCACAAAGAAACAACCTGGTGGGTTTTGAATCCAGCAGCATCAAAATGACACTTCTTTTAATTAATTGAGTTAAAAAAATTATCTGTGCATTGTTAAGACTGCAACTTTTTTGTATCAATAACTTAATCAGGTCAGGTTTGGCAGCATGCACTGGTACAGCGTGTTGCCGCACCCACCAAATGATGAATCAGCTCGGGATCCTGATTGGCAACCCACAAGGCAGACACATGGACCAGTCCCACCCTCCAGAAAATGACTCTCTATCTGCCACAAGCAGATGTTACATGGGGGTCTCCTTGGCCTGGTCCAGCCACTGACTATCCTGTGAGCCGGATCACAATCGGGGAATCACCCCACAAGGCTGTAGTGCCGTAACTGACGGTCCCTCATAATGCAGGTAATGTGACTCATTCGGGACTCTGGGAGCAGCCGCTCATTCAACACAAAGTCAAACCAGCAGTTTCCAAGGATTCTTCAAAGAGACACAGTACCAAAGGAGTTCAGTCTTTGTCTCAGGTCACTGGATAGCATCCATGTCTCGCAACCATATAGCAAGACAGGAAGCACCAGGACTCTAAAGACTTGGACCTTCATCCTTTTGCATAGATATTGGGAGTGCCACACACCCAGTGACCTCATGACTCCCCATGCTCTCCCAATCCGTCTACTTACTTCATAGGAAGAATCACTAGAGACATGAATGTCACTGCCGAGGTAAATAAACCTCTCAACAAGGTCGACATTGCCACACTGCTGATTGCTGTGCCTAAGAGGTCATTAACAGCCCAGATCTTGGTTTTTATCCAGGACACTCGCAAGCTCAGACACTCAGGCTCCTCGCTTAGTGTCTTGAGAGCCCTAATCAGAGCCTTCATTGACTCCGTGAAGATCACAGCATTGTCAGCAAAGTCAGATGCCCCAGAGCCGCTGGACCCCACAACCTTGCCCAACACCCAGTCCATGCAAGCATTGACGAACTCCAGAATCAACTGGGAAAAATGCAGAGGTTCTGTCTCCAATTTGCCCAGCACTCACAGTATCAATGTAAAGGCCTTCCATGATAACCAGCAACCTTGAGGGGATCCCATGAAGTCTCAGTATGTTCCACAGGGCAGCTTGATCAACTGAGTTGAACGCCTTACGAAAATCAACAAAGGCAGCAAAGAAACTCCATGGGAGTTTGCGCTCCATGGGAACTCTCAATGCCAGGATGCAGTCGATGGTAGACTTCTTAGGTGTAAAACCTGACTGCTCCCATCGCTGGTAGGTGAGCAAGTGATCATTAATCCTATTGAAGATGACCCAGCAAGGACCTTACCTGGCACCAAAAGTAGTGTTATCTGCCTATAGTTGCTGCAATCCAGGCGATCACCCTTCCCTTTCCAGATAGGAATGACAAGACCCATTTTCCAGTCAGTTAGGATGACGCCCGTGTCCCAAATGGAAGCAAAGATTCCTTGCAATGCCAGGAGGACAGACTTACCACCAGCCTGGAGAAGTTCACCCCGATACCACAGGTCCTGGCACCCTTCCCTACCCTCAGCTGGTTCGCCAAATGTGCAATGTCAGTGAGGTTGGTTGGTTCACAGCTAATTCAAGGATCAACTTCAAGAACTGTGGACACAGAGATATCCAATGTCTTAGACAGAGGATCAGCTTTAAACAGCTGCTCAAAGTAGCCAGCCCAGTGGGTCACAACTGCAGTATCATCTATAAAAACTATTCCATCAGCTGCCCTGACTGCGACTGTGAATGTACATAATGCTTCAGTTCCTCTGTAAGCAGGACATGGTTCACTAGACCATAGATGGTGTGTCACTTGCTCACAAATTCCTCTAACAACCACCTCCTTATCTACCCTCAGAGCCCTTGCAGCCATCCTTCTCAGTTCCCAGTACAGACCAGAGTTGCTATCAAGCTGTGAGCTGCGTTAGGTGCATGTCACAGGAAATTTAATGCCTAAGCATTGTTATGGGATTGTACTAAAACAATGCCATCATACATTACTATTATCACTTTATTAGTGTTTGCATCAAAGATACTAACAAAGACAACGATATTTCAAGAATATGGTTCAAGCAGATTTTCTGGGTTACATTTAAAAAAAAAATAAGTCTTAGACTATGACGCAAGAGAAGGTTTATTATTAGTAACAAGAAATAAAGATAAGGACTGTGGTTACTTGTATTGTGTTATGTTACATTACAGTACAGTCCCCATAAACTCATACACTACCATATTGTTACAGTAGATTGTTACTTTGTATTGCATGTTTTGCTTATTTAATGTAATTGGGGTTATGCAGCTGTTATCTCTGTGTATTTCATCACTTGGGGACTCTCTCGTTTTATAGTGTTATATAAGGACCACGAGGCATCATAAAAGATTATAAGCATGGAGTAGTTGGATTACCCACATATCCTATTATGTTATGATTTTTGTCATTCAACAGTGTTTCAAAAACAGAAACGCAACACAACAAAGGAAACTTTGTATTGGATGAGTAGCACAGAATTTAGTTTTAGAGTAATCTGAAACTTTAGTTCCAAAATTCTCTGAATATTTTCGATAATAGTATATTTTTTTACTTTTAAAATGTGCTCTATAATATTGTAGGACAACAACAACAACATTTATTTGTATAGCAAGTTTTCATACAAATGATGTAGCTCAAAGTGCTTTACAGAATGAAGAAAAAAGATAAAATATAAAAAATAAAATTAGGCAATACGAATTAACATAGAATAAAAGTAAGGTCCGAATGGCCAGGGAGGACAGAAAAAATGAAAAAAAAACTCCAGAGAACTTGAGAAAAACTCTACATCTGCAGGAGTTCCGAAGCCACGAGACCACCCAGGCCCCCACTGGGCATTCTACCTAACATAAATGATCTAAATCAGTCCTCATGGTCTCCAGGCTTCACATGGAAGAATTAGACGATGATGGTCATGTGGACCTCTGGCCTTCAATCCATCAATGTAAGGACTGCAAGGTGCTTTGATAAGGTGGTGGTGGTGGCGCAGATCACCACCATAGAAAACTTTCAATTGGTAAGTTATTCCAGATTTTAGGTGCATAACAGCAGGAGGCTGCCTCACTTCTTCTTTTAAGTTTAGCTCTTGGAATTATAAGGAGACACTCATTTGAAGATCTAAGGTTACAATTTGGAGTGTAAGGTGTAAGACATTCTGAAATATAGGATGGAGCGAGATTATTTAAGGATTTGTAAACCATAAGCATTATTTTAAGGTCACTTCTAAATGGAACAGGTAAACAATGTAGTGACATCAAAACTGGAGAGATATGCTTGGATTTTCTTTTCCTAGTTAAGATTCTGGCAGCTGCATTCTGCACTCATTGCAATTGATTGATGTCTTTTTTGGGTAGTTCTGAGACAAGTGCGTTACAGTATTCTAGCCGAATTAAAACAAAAGCATGAATTAATTTCTTAGCATCTTTCAGTGATATAAGGGATCTAACTTTTGCTGTATTTCTTAAGTGACAAAATGCTGTTAATGAGTTGATTAATATGTGATTTAAAATTTAGGTTAGAGTCAATAATTACCCCTAAATTCTTTACCTCTGTCTTGACTTTTAAGGAAATTGGGTTAAAGCTCCAGTCCTCTGGACCAACATGGCAGGAGTTTTTTTTTATTCCAGCCAATTTTAGAATTAGTGCATAATTCTTACTTTTAATTGATCTCATTGTTTAGTTGCCTGATGTACAAATGTTTTTCTAAAAAATTCATAATTTTTTGCCATAGCTTTAAATGCATATGTTTCTTTTGTCATTTTATTTTTTCATTTACCCTTTTCTGTTGAGTTCGCTCCATTAATTGTATACAGATGCTGATTATTAGCATTAACACTGCAGATGCAATTGCGAACAACATTGCACACTAAAGGGGATGAATGACTTCATTGCCATTTTCACTTGTCTGCTCATTAAGAAACATTCCTTACCAATGAGCAGACACGAAAATGTGGCACTGAAGTGATTGCACCTCCTTCAGCGTTTGAATACAATTAAGACCGTAACCTCTAATAAAAGGGGTTGAATTAAAAAAAATGGCAAAGGAAACTTAAGCATTTCAAATTTTGGCAAAAACACATACTGTATTTCAGAATTTCTTGGAAGAAGAGAATAAAAAGGGACAGCTCAGTAAACAATGAAATCAGTTAAAAGTAAGAATGAGGCACTCATTGTGAAATTGGTTTGAATAGAAACAGGCAGCTATGGGGGTCCCCGAGGACTGGAGTTGAAAACCACTGCTGTAGCATGAGCGGGAGGAAGACTGTGGCCAATTGGCTAAGGGCACCCAACATTCAAATTTGTCTTTACATTATTTCAAAAGACTATGGACCTCCCAGAAGTTTATTTTCTCCAGGAGTGATATAAATCTGGTGTATGTGTTTTCCATCTGGCCATGTAAATTTGTATAAGCACTAACTGAATAGCATTGAACTCGTGATTTGTGTCTGGAGTTTGCAGAACAGACCCTGGCCTCCTATGACCCTGATTGGATTAAGCAGGTTTGAGAATATTATGTTACGTATGTATGTTTTCTTTCTGTGATTCTAACAATAGTGTAACAGTAGACCTTAAATAATTACACGCAGGTTTGTATTTAACAAAAAGAAGAAAAAAAAATGAATTATTAAAATTCAAAGGGCAGAAATACACTTACTTAATAGCATTTATTACATACAGAGTAACTTGTGTCAAGCTATAATATATCATTTTTAAAAGAAGCTTAGAATTAAACAAGATTAAAGTAATTTACAGCTACAATGATATGAATCAATCTAACATTCCCTTCAAGAGCAGCATATGCAGAGTTACCATGCCTATAGCGACACAATTACCTTTTTTATATATATTTTTAATTTTTTTTTTGTTTATTGCAAGACCCATATACCCTTTCAGATATTTTTTTTCCCTACAGCTACTTTTCATGGTCCCCATCTGTGGTACAAAAATACTCAACACCTGTGCACAAAATTGTTTGTCTGAAAGAATGCTACAGCTGACCTGGTGATTTGTTATTCAGTCAACCGTAAAGCCACAGAAATGGATTTCCAAGTATGACCTCAACAGAAAAGTGAAGGTCACTGCCTGCTCCAAAGGTGTATTATACCGCACGATTTGATGTTATTATATCACAGAGGAAAAACAACGAACACACCAGCCCGTGTTTCAGTTCTTAAAGCAGTCTATAACTTGACAGTTAACTGACCACAGAAATGTGAAGATAACATTTTATATATCTTCCTTTATTTAAGGTTTATTGCTACAGTAAATGCTATATATGCCATTTCTTATTATAGTGTCAACAGAATTTACAGCATTATTATGATATATTTTTTTACGTTTATAATGCAGTTTTCTTCTAGAATCCATTTTATGATTTAGCCATTTAATTAAGTTCAAACAAAAGAAACCTAATACTGAAACAAAATGTAGCAACTCTGCTTGCGTTTAAGAGTGCAAACATAAAATATATGGCATTAATATTATTTTCTTAAATCTCATCCAGAAGTAAAATAAAGGGACAGGTATTCCTTGAAATGTTCCCATTAATGTTGAAGTGGTAAAAAAAAAGGCATACTGTCTAAACGAAAAGCTGCTCCTGTTTTACAGCTGCTGTCACATGCTTTTCTATGACTACTGTGTCACACTGAGCTTAAAAAAGAATGGGTACAAAAGCTTGACAATTCAATTATAGCTAATTTATGCTGCATATCATTTGCACATAGATGCTGCTCATGAGACAATCTAAGGATATTAACTTAAGCTGGATAGCCAACTCTCTGGAAAGGAGGAGGAGGAGGTTAGGAGCACGTGCTGATACATAAACACTTTAAAAGAATTTAAAGTCCGTGGAGGGTAAATATTGTATGGTTTTCAGGATATACTTCAAAAAAAAATTTTTTATGTGTTTGGTGTATATTAGAAAGATTTTACTAATTCTTAAATATAAGGATCATTTTCTCTCACTCGAAACAACATAAAGCAACACCCATATATTAAAAAGTATGAAAATAAAGACCAGACTCTCTATATGGGTATAGCTACTCAGTCCACTATTAACATTTTTTGAATTTTGAAATTAAACATTAACATGCAATATAAATGGAATGCATTAAATAGGAAAGAAAAACTGTAACTTGCTTAAAACTTTATACAATTCTATATTTGTATATGATGGTAAAAAATATCTTTGATAAATCAAATTGAGTAATATTATTTTGAGGGTCCAAAATATTCGAGTTTAGAAGTACTGCGAGGAGGAAGAAATGTGCTACTTTAAATCTTTGCTACTAAACCAAATCTGCATGAAATTATGTAAACTGCCACTGTAAGCATCAGTTGAACAAATTAGAGATAGTCACACTGATACAACTGCATAATTTTAAATATGAGGTAGGAAAAGTAAGCTAGAGCATGTTACAATGTAAGTTATGTGAACAAAGCACTGTGAAGCTGGAATGAAATGACACAATCCCGTACCGTATATAGTTCTAGAATCATACCTTTCACATAATAATAAAAAGGATGATATGCAGAGGCAGTGGTTAGTGCTACTATCTCACAACTTCAGGAAATTGTTTTTTTCATTGTGTAGAAGTTGCAGGTTATTTCAGAATTGTCAAAGGGTTTTCTGCAAGTATTCTGGTACAAAACAATAGTTGATATTGTGATTGGAAGTCTAACTACTTTTAATCCTCATCTCGTCTAATATGTGAGTTAGAAAGAATCATTTTTCAAATATATGCAGTAGTGAGAGTTTTACAATATAAATTACAATACCTTTTGTCCTTATGATACTCCTGTAGCATTTCAGCACAAAATGGAAAAGTGCTTTGATAATGTGAAAGTTGACATTTATGTCTTGTCTTACTATATATATTATTCCTGTTTTTATAGCATTGACCAGCACAATATAAAGAAACCAAAATTTCTACAGAGAGAAGAAATACAATAGTGTCAAACTTCAAGCAAAGAAGTACAATTATCATATAGGATGATTAATCTCAAATGACTGATATTGCAAGGACCTCTTGGGCATTTTAAAAAAAGTACCAAAGGCACACAAATAAACAAATAAGAAAAAAATAGTAAAATATTGTCAGAGATTTATATGTATAAGCACATGGAATCCTGCAATAAAAATAACCTCAGCACATGGATGTTCTCAAGGTATTCTCTAAATTTAAAAAGGAGACCCCCTTCTGCTATAGCCCTCTAACTCATAAGAGGCAATGATGGACCCTTTGTAACTTCATTGGCATTTTTGAATCCCATACTCTTGAAGTACCCATCACAGAATACAATATTGCACAAGATCATCATAAATCTTTTCCAAGTCAGGCATGATTAGAAACTACAATGTCCTCTTAATTATCTGTGCAAGGACATAGCTTCAGTATAAAGTTTCACACCCAATACCTAATTCTCATTGCTCCTCCTGAATCTGAGGTTTAAATATCATTGTCTCTGTTCTGCTATGCCAACAAAAGACTTTTTCTATGGAGGCCAAGCCATCTGATCCGTAATTAATCAGAACATACCTTTTTGTTTCCATTTTTAAAAGTGGGGAACTCCATCCCAATTTGGCAGTTCTAAGACATTGTTCCCTAACTGCTGCATGTTAGCCAAGACACTTCAACAGTATCTAGCAATAGCCACCATGGAACATTTTAATTTCTGCATTGTCCTCAGCCACACATTGGAACCAACCTCTGTCACAGCATTTGGAACCACTTCCTCTAGTGGGGACATATCCATCAGGTTTAGGAATTCCTCAAAGTGGTCCTTTCATATTTCGTCAGTAGAACAACATCCCTGACATCCCTTCTTCCCTTCCAGACTTCACTAATAGTTTCACAAAGATTCATTGAGGTTGTCCTAAAGTTATTCTCTAAAGCTACTTCATAATTTATCCACACACAAGCTTTTGCTTTGGATACTACTGCCACTGGAAAAAAATTGACCTGCCAGTACCTCACACTTAAATCTGGAAAGACTCCAAAGGTATACTCCTTCATGTTGACAGCTGCCTTACCACTGGTGTCCATCAACAGATTCCTAGGATTCCACCATTACAGGTATCATCAACGTTTTGGCCAACAGCTCCTTGCTTTTACCTTCCCTATGGAGAAGGTCCATTTGAACTTTTTGTCCATGACTTTTCCCAATATGCAAGTGAAGGTCTTCTGTAGGCGAGAGTTAATCTTATTCAGAACAGAATCATCTTACAGATATTTCCAACAAACCTTCACTATCCTTTTGGATCCTCTAGATCTCAAAAATACCAGCTTACTATCAATGTGCTGATAAGTTCACAGCACCATACCGCTCTTTACCCAAAATTCTAGACCATATGGTCTCAGATTAGATACTAAAAAAAAAAGTATATCGTTGACTATTTCCCACTGGTTCTTTGATACCAGTTACACTTAGAAAATGGTGCTGATTATCCACAATCCACAACTATTACAGGAACCCAGTAATAGTTTATTGCTCAAGTTCAGATCAGGCAGGTCATTGCTCTCAATTATACCCCTCAAGGTACTTTCCTCATTCCCTGTATAAAGCTTAAAGTCTTCCATTATACTACAGAGTCAATAGATTGTATCCTTGTGAGCACCAAATGAATGTCTTTAAAAAGGATGAATTCTCTGAAACTTTATTCTGTGCATGCACACAAAATAAGACCTAAAACTTTCCTCTCATAAACCCGAAGTTGAACTGAGGCAACCCTGTTCTCCAGTGGAACAAACTCTAACTGCCTGATACATAGTTCGGAGCTTGTGAGTATACCAACACTTGCTTGGGAATATTCCTTTGTTGAATGAGAAAAGTTAATCTTACCCACAATCAATGACCTTCTACCCACGTTAACAGGAAGCTAATGTTTTTCCAGGTTAGATGTTCTAAGTAGCATCTAGTAAATTCTGTTAGAAGAGACATGCACTTTGCTAACCACATTTATTACTCTCTTTGGTAAATACTGCTTCAAAAGTTTGCCCTTTGGTAGAACATCATATCCCAAGATCTTCCAGAGAAAGTCTGACCTACTCCAAGCCCATAAGGGTTTTATAGTTCATATGAATTATATCTTTTTCTTCAGAAAGACAACCCAGCAACATGATCTGTGACTCCAAAAGGTGAAGTAAATGCAAGCTGGGCTTCTTAGGACAAGTAATAAACAATAAAGGCATCACACCAAGCTCAGAGAGAGCAGCAGCTATTAAAAATATAAATATTTAAGAAACCACTCCACAGTCATTCACACTACAAATGGACAGAGGTGGCATCTCAAGGAGGAAGTGCAGACACATTCAAATAGTGAACAAGAAAATTCCAGACATATCATCTGCAGGTCCATCTGACTCAATGTGTAAAGAGCACTGTAGCCAGTTCTAGTGAACGGTGACTTACCTCCCATCAGTAGTCTGACTTCAAGCTCTGAAGACCCTTTGACCACACAAAGTGGTGAAGCCAAACCTTCGTTATTTTAATTAGATTGAAACAGAAGAGGCTGTGGCCATGTACCCACTTCCCTTAGTTAAACTGTGCATATATGTTAGAGTGTCCAAAGGTTATAGCATTGTTAAAAAAATGTGCTGTTACTAAATATGTGCTGAAACTGACTGTTTAGCAGTGTGCAAAAGAAAAAGGCCAGGGGCCTCATGTATAAATGGTGCGTACACACAAAAATGTTGCGTACTCCCGTTTCCACGCTCAAATCGAGATGTATAAAATCTAAACTTGGTGTAAAGCCACGCACATTTTTACGGTAGCTCAAACCCTGGCGTACGCAAGTTCTCCACTCAGTTTTGCAAACTGGCAGCACCCAGCGTCAAAGCAGTGCTTTTGTTCCAGTGTGATTTCCCTTTCTTTTTAAGATCCACATTCCTGATGCAGCTTTATCAAACACACTGAAATTAACCGCGTATCATTTATTAGTTTAAGGCATCTGATTGTAATTAACCTATAACAATATAATGGTCCACGGAATAGCCAAACTATTCCAAATACCATAGCTGCTTTAGCGTTATTACTCTCATTGCACTTTCTTCTTCTTTCAGCTGCTTTCATTAGGGGTTGCCACAGTGGATCATCTTTTTACATGTTACTCTCACTGCACCACTCGGAGTATTTATATCACTGTACCTGAGTGTGGAATCACAGCTCTACAGCATCTGATCAGGAACAGAATTACTGGTATACAGCATCTAGCACATGCTGCCTCAGCCATGCTGCCTATTTGAATTGCTATCATGCGACAAACACTTCAGAGCCTTTCCTGAACTGACCTCGCAGTTCAGAAACAGTTTCATCCCAAGAACTATAAATGCAACAATCAGTCCATCAAGTGCTCCTTGTAGAACTGTTTGTACTTATAAGTACAATTACCTCACTGTAAACTTGCAATACAGTTATAATATTGCACAACCTGAGCCACTTTATAAAGCGCGTATTTATATATGATGAGGATATCATTTTTAAGATGAAATGCAGCAAAATATGTTTATTATATTACACAGTGTGATGGACAACCGGCTACAGACTCCGGTCGCCACCCCCAGGCCACTAGGAGGAGCCCTCCGGACAGCATGATGGTGCCCCGAGTTCCAGCAGGGCCTCATGGACTTTGTAGTTTATATACACAGCCCTGCTGGATACCTTGGGGACCACCGGGAGTCGCTGTAGGGGGGCTAGTGGGCTCTTGCGTGCCCTATAACCCGGGAGTGCGTCACAGTCACGTGACCGGAAGAAACGACGTACTCCCCGGGGTGAAGAAGAGGACTGTTTACCCTGACCCGGAAGGAAACGGACTTGTGGGTTTTGCCAGGAACCATTTCCAGGTCAGGGGATATAAAAGGACTATGGGAAAGCCCAGACACTGAGCTGAGCTGGGAGGTAGGAGGGCGAAGTGTCTGGGAGTGGAGGATTGTATTGGTTTTGTGAGTAATTGTTATATGAGTAGTGTGGTGGAAAGGGTGCTTTGTGCACGGTACAAGAAGAAAAATAAAGAGTCTTGTGCTTTTACTTCGTGTTTGTAGTGGTACCTGAGGGTTCAAGAGGTGGACAAAGGGCTTATCTGTTACAACAGATAAAACTTTAACTTTGTTTAAATAATCTATATTGTTAATAATTAAACATGTGAGGACACGGTGTCACAGCGCTAGCAAGGAGCTGGTGCTCCGTTCACGGATTGTTCCTGCCTCACGCTGTATTCTTGCTGGGGCTGGCACAACAATGGAAGGATAGATGGATAGAATAATTAAACATATACTACGAAGATAGTTCAATGTTCCTTAAAAGTTTTGAAGAATCGGCATTCTCAGCTTACAGATAGCTTAATGTCCATTACAGAGCTGATTGTGTGGCGATTGGGTACTTGAAGAAAGAAAAGGAAGGACAGGAATTGGAGGTTAGTATGTTTGAAAGAGACAGTACTGCTGCAATAAAGTATTTAATCAAAGTTTGCGCACGGCGCAGCAAGCCTCTTGCATGAAGCATGAATAATCACTGTGCCACCGTGTTCCCATGTTTAATACATGCTTTAATTCCTATCGTCATGAAAATGATATCAAGTATACATCTCAGTATTTAAATTATTCAGAGAGCTGTAATATCATTAATGTAATGAATTCTGTGTCCTGTCAGAGGAAAAGAAACCCCGTTTAAGAAGCACATAGTGATTCACACACATAGAGCACATAGAATACATACAAAACAAAGCATTTAACGTGCTACTTTAGTTACGATGGGATTTGAGAAACTAGTAAATTAAACGATTTTAAGATGAAGTTTATAATGTTCTACTTTAATGACAAAATAAATTACGTGATTAAAGTGGAAATTTCAAGATTAAAGTTGACATTTTGAGCTTTTATCCCACTGTGTCCCTATTTTTTTTTCTTTTCTCTGTACCCTAATAAGCTTTCATATGACACTCAGACGGTGGGCTACGACTCGCCATTTCACGGCGACTTTGATATCTGACATCTTTTTTATTTCAGGCACTGTGTGACTTTGTGAACTTGAGCTTTCAAGTTTCTCCGACAATCTATGTTACTAGATCAACTTCCTTTTGTTGTTTATACCACTGTTTAAACCAACAAATAGTACGTTTTTTGTTGCCTCAACTTGGTATTCCCTAAAATTCTTCTATTTCCCACAGTGCTTTTGCCATTGCCTTTTCAAGAAATGCTGAGCTTAAGGGCTATTTATATTTATTTGCATATTCAAAGAGGCATAATTCTGGGAGGAGTTTGGGGAGTGGCAGCAGGTGCGTGCACGTGTGTTACTTTTCATGCTGACCGGGATTTATGGAGAGGAGAACGTGGAAGTTGGCAAATGCACAGATTTATGCAACTGGATTTTTTACTGCGCACGAACATTTCCGCTTTTGTCCATACACCATGTTTTAGTGTGAATTCTATGCACGGCGTTATGCATGAGGCCCCAGGAGATAGTTTATTATCGATGTTTGGAGGTGATTATAAGCTTTTTCAATAAAGAGGACACATTTGCATTGTTAACAAGCTTTCAACCGCATTTATTAAAATGCTTCAATAGCATAAGAAAACACCACAAACACAATACTCACTTCTTTACAGGTGGGAGAAAAGCAGCGACACTCCAAAAAAAAACTCCCACACACAACACAAAAAATCAGTGATTTTGCCATTATCTACATGACAATAAAAATATATTTGTGATAAATTACTTTTATTTTGATAACATTAGTTGCATTTCTATTGATGAAATCCAAATGATAAGATGAAATATGGAAACCTTGTTATTTATGTTGTCACAAAAAGCAGACACAAAAGTCATAAAAAGGTTTGGGGCAGCCCCCCGTATAATATTCACTAGTTGCAAATGGGTAAATTGCTAGCACAGATGTGCTCAGAACGGAGTCCAAAACAGAACTGATTAGGTTAGTCAAAAAATGTCGGCTTTAAAGGCCAGAAAAGGAAGTGAAGTCATCGAGGGCGGAAGCGGAAGGGTCCTCTTCCATAGTTTCAGACCCGGACATGACATCATCAAAAGGGCCGGAACAGGAAGACTCTTCGGTCATGGGTTCTTCACCGGAAGTGATATCATTAGGGTCAGGCAGAATTTCCTGTGAACGGTCTGCAGGAAAGGAAGAAAAAAGGTCAGTGCACTCAGCCACCCCCTGGTCTGGTGTGGAATTACTCTCATTTAGACCCTTTAGCTGCCTCCCATGCACACGTGTGTGACAATGTGCAAATTCTGTGTTTTCCAATATTTTGTTTGGGGTGTGGTGTAAAGTGTCAGTAATGTAGCTTAGTAAATGAGAGTGTGCTATTGTTATTCAGATTGGAAGATTATATTACAGATAGATAGATAGATAGATACTTTATTAATCCCAAGGGGAAATTCACATACTCCAGCAGCAGCATACTGATACAAAAAAAAAAAAAAAACAATATTAAATTAAAGAGTAATAAAAATGTAGGTAAAAACAGACAATAACTTTGAATAATGTTAACGTTTACCCCCCAGGGTGGAATTGAAAAGTCGCATAGTTTGGGGGAGGAACGATCTCCCACATTTCTTTTATATTGCCATTTGTGCAAAAAAAACATACTTTGAACAGTCTTGTATTTATAATACGTGATGTGGCAAGTGGCTGGGGGTGGCACCGGAGGAGGGATTACACCTCCTCCAGACCACGAGGAGTGCCCCAATGCCTGAGGAGCCCTGGCCCTCAGCACTTCCGCCACACCCGGAAGTGCTGGGGGGAAGAAGACCAGGGACACCCGGAGTGCTTCCGGGTACGCAGCCAGTACTTCCGCCACACTGGGGAGTGCTGGCAGAAGCTAATCGGGAGGCACCTGGAGCACGTCCGGGTGTGTATAAAAGGGGCCGCCTCCCTCCATTCGATAGCTTGAGTCGGGAGGAAGCAAGACGGACCTTGGGAGGAGAGGAGTGGAGGCGGACCAGAGAAAGAGAAGCATTGTGAGGCTCTTTATTTGTAAATAATGTAAATAAACGTGTGTTGGGTGAACTAACGATGTCTGCCTGTCTGTGTCCGGGCTGTGTTCCACAGTGGTTATCAGGAGGAAGAAAAATCAAAAAGCAATATTAAATCTGTACATGCAAGCACAACAGTATTCCTTTCCACTGGTAAGAGAAGAGGTGACCATCCCAAAGAGCATTATAAATAGTATGTTATCTTTGTAAGCCTATAAGACTCATATAATAATGGTTTATACAGTACATGAACTACTTTTAAAAAAAAGAATAATTTCTTAGGTTTACTAAATGTTTATTTCTATGTGCAAAAGTGAACTGGAGCAATAACAATGCACTATAGATCAATAGTAAAAACTTAAAATGGCACTGCATTTCTCTGCAATAGATGTTAAATTTAACTATGGATTAAATCTGGGTAATAGGGAAGGGTCCCATATAAGAAAAATCCACATTTTTTACAAAAATATTAAAAATTTAATACAAAATGTGATGGTGTGTGCTGCATGACATCTGGAAATGAATAATTAGACATATGCACATTAATTTACAGAACCCAGATCTTAAAATATAATTCCTCTAGTGAGTAAAAGTTAATCGTTTCCTTGGTTCTTTTAAGATGATACAACACCACAAGTAAATAAATTGGTATAACAATAATATTCTTAATTTACAATTTACTCTATAAAAAAATTGTAAGTGCAATGAGTGAGTTTTGAAAATGTGCTTTTCTATAGCTTTAGTGATTTTTATAAACATTATTTTACTCCCTCTGATGTGTTGAAAAGAAAAAACTTCATATCTACTCTTACCAAGACATGTTATTATGACAAAAATATTACTCTAAGCATCGTCCTTCGATTCCTTTTTAAATCACTGCAGCCTTTTTCATATCTGATTTCAGCATAATCTTTCCGTTCTTAGAAACAGATACTTGTGTAATTATATAAAAAAGAATCCTCCCTTGTCATCACTAGCAAAGAAATGAAAAAAGTCTGCTTAAAAACACACATTCAAGTTGTTCTTAACCTCATTTAGCTGACCGAAGTTTGGTAGTTGTTATTCTGCCACATTCCCAAGCAAATATAAAATTTAAGAAATACCTTGAATATTAAGCACAAGCAAAAACAAATGCATAAAAATAAACAGTTCAGAATAATGATTCAATAGTTAGTTTAATCCAATAGACATTTTGCTGGTTAGTCTCCACAGTGTCAGTTATATATATACAGTAGACAAATGACATAAACAAAGATAAAGAGTTGGGGCACTACCTTGGTGACCCTGTATAATTACATGCAAAATAAGCAAAGAAAACAGACTGGAGTTCTAAATTGAACTGAACTAAGATGGCCAGTTTCTGGGTTATGAGATCATGAGGCAATGAAAGGAGGGTTCATATGGATGGACACAGAAGTGATGTCCAAGATGGAGTGGCTGTCAATCTTCTGTTCTGTAGAGGGAGGAGAAGAGAAGGCATCATTACACAGCATCAACTCCTGGTTTGGCGAGTAATGACCATCACCAAAGTCCTTAAGCTTTCTTTCTTGTGAAGTGTTGAGTCACTGTCCTGCACCCAGGAGAAGATGCTGAGTCCAAAGACTTCAAGAAAACCAACTTTATTTCAATCAAAACAGGAACAGTCTGAATATTTATTAAAATGGGAGCCACCAGTTCAATACACACAGACACAGCAAACAAGCAGGGATGGGGCCAGGTTATAAAGCTCCCCGCATCATCCATCAGGCAACAGACGTGTTACATGGGGAGGCTGTGAACTTGTGAACTTTATACTATAAATACATACAGTATAATAAGCTTATATTTATGATTATGATATCATACAAGTTAACAACTGCATTATACAACTGCAAGATCTTCATCTCCAACATAATGTTAAAAAAGAAGAATTAGGTTTACCATACAAATATGTTTCATGAAAAAGTCATTAAATATTTACAGACCCTCATACCATCAAAACAATATCAAACATCTCTGAAAACATGCTAACAAAAATTCAATAGTTACTTAAAAAAAATATTTTCAACATGGGTATATAATTTTGGGCAGCCATCCATGTGAAAGTGTTCCACAAAGAACAGTTGTACCTTTTGATTCTGTACAGCTTGGTAAAAGACTTGTCTTGAGAGCTAATTTCAGGATATTTGTGGGTTGTTAATGGATGCTTGGGAAATAAGAGCTTTTGGAAAAAAACGAGGGATATCAGAGCAAGAAATTAAAAGTGGGGGAGAAATTAGTATAGTATCATGAAATGCCACTAAAACACTGAGGATTAGTGTCAGGATTTTTTTTTTTTTTTGCTTTATGAATAAACATAGAAGTCTCTGTATTACTGCTAACATTTGTGGTGTGTTATGTCTGGGATTGCAAAATCGAGGCAAAATACATGTTCTTGCATGTTTCATAATAAAATCAATTGATTCTACACTTCCATTTAGAACACACCCCAAATATCATCACTGCTACATAGTTTGTTTTGCACGATTTCTGTGTCTCATTTTAAGTAGAATGTGTTCATGTTTGTTGTCACAAATTTTATTGTGAAGGAAATAAGAAGACACATGTAATTTTAAATACTGTAATTTTAAAAGTAATTACTATACCATACTACAAACATAGGACTGTTTCTCCATCTCCTGCTGTTATGAGTATTAAAGATTATTTATATTGAATTTAGAATTAGAATTTCATTAGTAACACATATTTTATCCTGTCTTTACTGACCACAAAGTTCACCTTGTGTGAAGTGTAAATCTTGTCTGAGCTGTATTGAAATTCCATAAACAAAATGAATCAAAAGATATGTCCTTAAAACAAAAAGATGTGAAGTATTAGACGATTTTTGACTCATAAGTGACTAATGAGAAACTTTTAGCAGTTTCTGAGAACTGAATACTGTTTTGCAGGTTTTGCTTGTGTGTGAAAGCTTAATGATGCATTGTGAAAACAGCACATTATAAATATACATCTGCTTTACTTTACAACCATGTACATTCATGTAGCCCTGAGAATTTGTAATACATATGTATATTCAAAAAATAGTTTAAACATCAAAAATCCTAATATCAAGTATGGTTGACAGCTTTATTATAACCCTAGAAGCTTATCTCACATGAACTTATCCAGAGATAAATTTAAACAGTGTGCCACTCTATGTGTTATGCATCATAAGTGATATCCTGAGTATTTCTATGGACAATGCTGAGATACCTTAAATTAATTTGAATGAATAAGAAAAAGTTTAAATGGGATTAGCTGAGGAAAGTTTTTTTTTTTTAATTGTTATTAAATGTAATAGTAACCTTTCTTTGTTGGGATATTACTTCAATTTTACCTTTAGTCAAATAAAAATGGAGTAATACATTATAATATATTGCAGCATTGAATCTGTTTTTTCAATTTTAAGACAATAAAAGTCCCAATAATGTCCATTACGTTGTGACTAAAGTTTTAGAATCATATTGTGGAGACCCTGCACCCTTGAGAATTCTTTCACAATATAGCAATAACTGGGTTTTGGCTCAAGGCTACAACACTTCCTCCTCTCTGTTCAATTCCTCAAACATTTGTGAAAGGACAAATAACATTTATTAACGATAACAAGGTTGTAAAAGGTGTCATTTTGCTTGACTTTTCACTTAATGACAAGAACAAAGCTAAGTTTGAGGTGTGGAAACCATGACCATATTTTATAAAAAAATATGTATTTTCCTCATCTAGATATTTATCTAGTTTAATCAAGGATACAGAGAGTTATAATATTTCAAGAAAAAAGCCAAATGACCTTAAAATTATGAGCAGATGGTTAATATGAAGCAAGTATATATATATATATATATATATATATATATATATATATATATATATATAAAAACTTATTAACATTACTGACATAATAGATCTTAAATTATTTATTTTGATAGTTATAACATTTTCAATCCAGCTTAATTAAATTTGTTAACATGAGTTGTTAGGGAGATGCACAGTCTATGCAGACATTGTAGGGCTAAAAGCAGAAACACCACACTGGATATGGTGGAGCTAATTTAAGGACTGATTCACACACACCAGTGCTGACCCAGGAACAATTTAAGTCTCCTAATTAACCTAATGCCCACCTCTTTGAGAGTAGAAGAGAAACAGTACTATCCAGACACAAGCCCAACCAAACATGGGGTGTGGGAGCATGCAAATTCATGTTCACACCTTTTATTACTTTACACTGAAGGTACTTATGCTAATTTTTACTCACTTCATTCGAGCATGTATCTTGTTTCACAAAATTCAGTACCATTAACACATTGACATCATTTCTTGTTAATTCCATTAATACAAATTACATGATAAAATGAGAAAACAAAGTATGGATTCCATTGAACAATTTCAGACCAAGTTGATTTTGTGAATGGTACGGCATGTGACATTAAGTTTTTTAATTTGTGCAGATTGCTGTCACTCTCCAGATTTTCCATGTTGGCCCTTTTCTTCATGTTGAAGAGCAACACATTCTAAACCCAGCCTAACAATCATTTGCGCCTAAATAGTTGACATGAATTGAATTATACCAGTGGTTCCCAAACTCAGTCCTGGGGACCTACTGTGGCTGCAGATTTGCAATCGGTGATAATAATCAATAACAACTGATCACATTTAATGAGCCGGTCTTTTTACTCTTCTCTTATTCTGCATTCAGAAAAACACAACAGTATGGTTTTCACATTTATAAGACATTTAGAAATATTTCTATTTTTTTCTAAAGCTATAAATGCTTTACTGTTTTTGTTGTTTTCCTATTATTTTCCCCTTTTCCTGTGTAATTTGCTCCCTTCGTTTAACTCTAATAGTGACAATTAACAACCGGCATAGCAGACACCCAGGATAATGAAAGCTGCAACGACTTCAGTGTCAGACCCGCTAATTAGTAAATAATCAATTAAATAACCAAAACACCTGGAAAAGTAAAATGAAAATTAAGTTGAAAATACTGTTAACGACTTTAAAAAAACTACATATTCCCCATATAACTGCTTATTGCATTGTAATAAAGATCTACCAAACTTAATTAGTAATTTCTACATTGACTCCAAAACATAGAAACTGGGAAATAATAACTTACTTAATTAGGCTAAGAGTCCAATGAAAAATGGAAGTTGGTTAGAACAAAAACCTGCCACCACAGTGGATCCCCAGGACTGAGTTTGAGAACCACTGAATTATACTATTTCCATTTATAAATCATGAACTCAGATTTGTAGATAGATTATCAAATATTCAACTAAAGTTTTATACAGATAAATTATAAACTTAAATTTGCAGTGTGTTTGAAAAAGTCAACAAAGTCAGATCAGTGTCACAAGAAAAAAAAAAGGCAATAAGCTGCTGTAAATCAAGTCTGCTAATAGAATTTGTTTCCGGGTAATATTGCTGGGATTGTTCATTGCCCATATAACTTCATGTCCCATGCATCCAATGACCGATAATGTCAACAAGATGGTAAAGTGAGAAAGCTCTGGATTTTTAATGCCCTTTGCATCCAGAATTTACAGTAATTTATTTAATGCAGATTGCAATAAATAGACACAACGCTGCCAAGTAAATTGATAGGTCTGGGTATTGGGTTTCAATTTCCTTTAGCTGTGAATTAATCTGATAGCTAAAAATAGCTTGACAAATAAATAATAGTGAATACTCTTTACATATCTCAATTCAGTTCCACAAAATAAAATTAAATAAAAAGTAGGGCGGCACAGTGGCGCAATGGTAGCGCTGCTGCCTTGGAGTAAGGAGACCTGGGTTCGCTTCCCGGGTCCTCCCTGCGTGGAGTTTGCATGTTTTCCCCGTGTCTGTGTGGTTTTCCTCCAGGTGCTCCGGTTTCCTCCCACAGTCCAAAGACATACAGGTTAGGTGCATTGGCGATCCTAAATTGTCCCCAGTGTGTGCTGGGTGTGTGTGCCCTGCGGTAGGCTGGCGCCTTGCCTGGGATTTGTTCCTGCCTTGCGCCCTGTGTTGGCCGGGATTGGTTCCAGCAGACCCCCGTGACCCTGTGTTAGGATATAGCAGGTTGGATAATGGATGGATAGATGGATGGAAAATAAAAAGTACCTTTTAATAAGCAAAGATTAAAATCAGAGAGTTTGTACTTTTAAAGAGGCATTCTGTGTATTTGCTAATCATGCACCAAGAGATACCTTTCCACAAATGCAGATAACTATTTTCACCCCTTTCGGAATTTTCAGTACTCATCATCACTTTGACTCTTTGACATTTTTACTGTTACAAGTCTGCATTACATTACATGATTATCTCCGTTGCATTTTCAGATTGTCAAAAGAGTCATGTTTAGTTTGAAAGTAAGGTTTTGCTAACCATTGTTTTAGTACATAATGGTAAAATGTTTCAGTATTTGTGTGTGCATTTACTATTCAGCCATGCCTGAGCATTAGTGGTAATTGGTCAGTGTTTTTCGCAGCAAATATGCTGTGTTCACTGGTGACGGTGTTCATGGAATATGCTCTTAGAACTTTATTGTGTGGCTAGCTGGGGTGAACATTTTTTTTCCAAGAGCCCCATGTTGGTTTGCAAGGTCAATGTGACATCACAGAGCTGTAGCAGCAATGTGTAGAACTTTCACGCATACCTACTGTAAGATTACTGCAAACTTGGCCATCCCTGAATATCAAGCACATGAGGAAAAAAAAAGATGTTTCAGTTACTGATATGCGTTGAAACCACCACCATCTACTAAACAGTGCAAGATATTTTTACCCATCTCTAACTACACTTATTTATTCCACTTGTGGTTGTTTCAACTCCCAAGGCTATTCGAATGGCGTATGTGGGTCAGTGAACTTAAAATGGTAAAAATCTGTCCCAAAGCCACAAAATCTTAGGAGCACTGCCAGATTTCCATTTTGCATGAGTTTAAAACAAAAAATAAACTAAAACCTTGCAGTATTACTAGTACTACCAATGGATATATTAACACTGATCAATGTGCATCTGACAACACAGCATCACATGGCTAACTATGTACTGTATGCTCATTAGTCATGTGCTAAGCAATAAGCCTTAAAGGAGCCCTCCTCTGCCCTTCTCCTTATCAGAAAAAAAGTACAATGTGATATAATAAAAATAAAACATGTATTACTATTTACAAATCATGAGTTTATTCTTGATAGGAAGAAGAAAGTGTAAAACATCTGCACAGATGCAAGGGAAACAAAAAAGACTTTCCCGCTCTGTCCGGAGCTACTACTTTAAAGAATGGAACAGGCCAGTTTCACACTGCCAATTTGGGCCATGGGTAATGTGTGCCCGAAGACCGGCACTCACCCAGCACAATGATCTATATTTCATTTACTTATGGCTAGTTTGTGGTCTTCTGTGGTGGGCTGGCACCCTGCCTGGGGTTTACTTCCTGCCTTGCGCCCTGTGTTGGCTGGAATTGGCTCAAGCAGACCCCCATGACTTTGTGTTAGGATATAGCGGGTTGGATAATGGATGGATAAATGGATAGTTTGTGGTCGTTTGTTGTGTTTTACTTGTGGTATTTGTTTTCATTTTCATGTTTTGTTGTTTGAGGCACAGTGATCAGCACTGCTGCCTCCCAATTCACATCACACATTTGGACATAGTAATCAATCCAGCCTAGTTGGCAAACATTTCCCTAGCCCTTAGGGACACTTAAAAACCACTGCATAATTACAATATACTTAAAACTAGTTCCTCCTTCCTCATTGACTTCAATGCATTTTGTGGTGTTGGTTGAAGTTCATGAACATTTTCATGATTTTGCCAAATTCGAAGTGAAGTGAATTCAACGGGATTCGCTCATCAGTACTGAGCATCAAAGAAGAAGAAAAAGCTACACATACAATTCTCTACAGAGGCAAAATGACTTGATGAATCAGATGACATATCTTGTAATAAGTGCTTTGCCTTGGTAGAGTTCTATATTACTCTTCTTTCCCCTTTTGTATTCTTTATTGTTTTGGCTTTATCAGACTGCCTCAAATCCCATAGACTTACCACTGTTTATAAGGTATTGTACTTTATAACTTCTCCTCACCTTCCGTTCTACATCTATAACCTCAGGCAATTAAACAGAGTAGAAGGACAAGAAGAAGTAAAGTTACAACTGATAATATTCATAAAATAATAACAATATGCAATGTACATTTGAATATTGGCAACCAAACAACCTGGTAAATGCTATGTGTGTAGTTTCAGGTAACACATAGACTTGTAATTACTTAAATATCTCATTTCATCATTTCTAGTCAGCTTTCTTCAGGACAGGCTATATGCTTGTCTCAATATGGCTGCCAAGTTGTGCTTTCTACTTGTGTTCTTCTATTTATGGCCATGGTGTAAGAGAGAGAGAGAGAGGGGTAAAGCAACCAAATGTATAGATTCTCTGTCCAAATCCTTATACCAATAGGGTGTCATGGTACAGAATGGCCTCTGATTTAAAACCATTCCTAAACAGCTAAATTTCAGATGAACAGATGCATACACTGCCTTTTCACACCTGCCTCCAAGACCATTTGTTGAGCTGAAGCTTGCCAGCTAGGTAGTTTCTGGCTATCCTCTGGGGGTTATCTGATATGAATGTCCGGCACAGAATCCCTTCAGAATCTAGTTTCAGGCTCCTCCTTTCCAAACCTTGCCATACATTTAACATCCTGAGTTAGTCCTAAGGACTTAGGGGTTGGTTAAACATGAAAGCACTGCTGTTCCCATCAATGATATAAAACATTTCTCACGAAACACTAATATTATATTTGCCTTGTCTGACTTACAAATAAAGACATATAAAATAATGTAACTTATAAATAACATATACAAAATTTCACTCCACAACATAAATATGTAAAAGACTATACAGTATGTTACTCTACCTTAATTTAATACTTTAGCATTTCTCTGTTAAATTAAAATCTCGGCATGTCTTTGTATCTGAGTGTTTTAAAGTGACCTTGACTGTATGTTGTGTCTATGACGTGTTATGGTTATGGTTGAATTATGCTGCCAGCCATCCCGTTCATCAACCCATTTCCTTACCCACTGAATCCAGTTCATGATCACATTGGGCCAGGGATCTATCCAAGCACAATCAGGTACAATGAAGAAATCATTAATGAAATAATATGAGCATTCATGACAAGAGCACACACATACACACCCCTCACACAGTCACCAATTAATTCAACATATAGTACATGGTTTTGTAATGTTGGAGAAAAACTAGAGTGTCCACTCAGACAAGGAGAACAGGTAAACTCCACATAGGATTTGATTAAAGGCTCTAGAGGCCACAACATTAAACAAAACACTGTACCCCTTATAGAGACCCTCGCACCAAACATTCATATCCATGAGTTTAAAAAGATCAAACCAGATGGAGTTTTTCAACTATAAATCACAATAATGCCAAAATAATCCTCATTAGACACCCTGACCCTCACTAAAGTCTAATATTCCAGTTTTAAAACCCTAAACGCATATCTGAACTCAAAACTTTTCATATTCTGCTATTTAAACATACTGGAAGATAAATAGCTTTCATTGTTGCTTATTCAGGCTAAATGTAAAATTGACAGTTCAAGTTTAAATGTCTGCAGTTTAAAGGATGTTTCAATTTTATTTGGTAATGCATTTCCAGGTAGATTGTCCCATTTC